>NC_080689.1:85842235-86142235 GCF_030445035.2 Dasypus novemcinctus | reverse complement strand
GAGGGAATCCTCCACACATAACTGGGATCTCCGTGTATATTTCACAGACGGATCCTCTCTGTTACCTTCCCTTCAAATCGATGTCCAGACACCTCCAGACCAGGAAAAATCCCGAAACAGCCCGGTCCCAAAGAGTCTCCGAGCCTCCCAGCCGATTCCCCCCAGGAGCTAGTAACCGGGAAGTTCACTCAGCCGCCATCTTGCCTCCTCCTCCTGCTCTAATTTTTGTTATTTCTTTCTTTCTGCTTGTATTGGATTGGTATGCTGTTTTTTCCTTATTCCTCCTGGAAGTCAATTAGGTCTTTGATTTTAGCTCTTTTGTACTTTTTAATATATGCATTTGAGCTATAAATTTCGCTCACAGAACTTTCTTCTGTGTATTCTATGAGTTTTGATAAGCTATCTTTTCATTTTCATTTATTTCTAGACACTTGCTAATATTGCTTGCAATTTCTTTTTGAACTACTGATTGTTTAAAAATGTATTGTTTAGTGTCTATGTATTTGCAAATATTCCCATTCTCTGCCTATTATGGACTTCCAGCTTCATTCCATTTATAGTACATGAAAATGATTTGTATAATTTCATTTTTTAAAATTTATTGAGATCTGATTTTTGACACCACATGTAATATCTCCTGGAGAAAGCTCCATGAACAGTTTAGAAGAATGCATATCTTGCCCATTTTTGGTGCAATTTTCTTTATTTGTCTTTTATGTCTAGCTTGTTATCATATTGCCCAAGTTCTCTGCTTACATGTTTATCCTTGGACTAGTTGTTCTATCTATTGATTACTGCAGAGAAATCTCCTCCTTTCAGTATTGGCAGAGTTTACTGCCAATACTGAAAATATATGTGGCTCCCTGGTTAGGTCCATTGATATTTATGTCTGTTACCTCTTCCTGGTGAATTGCCTATTTCATTAATATATAATTGCCTAATGCAACCCTTTTAATTTAAAATCTATTTTCATTGATATTTGTATAGCTATCCCTGCTATTTTTGTCTATGTTTGAGTGAAATATCATTTTCCATCCTTTAAATATAAAGCCTATTTGTATGCTTTAGTCTAATGTGACTCTCTTATACACAGCATACAGATAGCTCATGTTTCCTTTTTTTAAAAAATTCCATTCTATTATCTTTCATCGTTTAATTGGGGAGGTTAATCCATTAGCATTTGATGTTATTATTATAACATTCATTACTTACTTAAGTCATTTAATCCTTTGACTTTTATATATCATATCTTATTTTTGTCCTTTTAACAAAGTTGGTCACCCTTTCTGATCATCTTAATTTCTAAATTCCCCTGCAAGTCATTCTTTCTTTGTGTATTTTTCTTTCAGGCTGCAGAACTTCCTTTAGTGTTATCTGTAGAGTTTGATTCTTGTTACAAACACTTGGTTTCTGTCCTTTTGTGAATATTTAAAATCACCACATATGAAGGACTGTTTTGTTAGATAAAGAATTATTGTCTGGCAATATTTCTCCTCCAGTATCTTAAATATATAATAACACTATGTTCTTACCTTCATGGTTTCTGATGAGATATCTGCTTTAAATCTTTCTGGGTATCACTTATATATGATGTTTCACTTCTCCCTTTCTGCTTTCAGAATTTTCTCATTGTATTAGCCATTTGTCATTCTGAACAGTACATATATTGGATTAGGTCTATATGAATTTATCCAGAGTACATTACACTGCACAATTTGGACAGATATATTCATGTCTTTTTGAGAATTTTGAAATTTTCAGTTATCATTTCCTTAAATATACTTTCTGCCACTTTCCCCATCTCTTCTCCTTCTGGATTTCCCATGACACATACATTGGTGTACCCTGTACTTACACTATACTCCCTGAAACACTGCCTAACTTTTTCCCCAATCTCTTCTCTCTGTGTTCCTCTTTCTTTTCATTTACAGCTGTTCTATCTTCTACATCACTGATTATTTTTTCTACAATTTCAATTCAGCTATTGTTGCCTCTAATGTTCTTTTCATCTCACCTATTTTGATTGAAGTCCCATAATCTTTTATATTTTCTTACTCAAATTTTCTGTTCTTGCTCATTTTCTTTTTAATGTCTTTACATCTCTAGACATATTGCCCTTTAACACCTTGAATTGATTTAGGAGCTTTATATGAACATCATTAATTAGTTATTGTGAATCCTAAGTTTTGTCTGGAGCTTAGATTTGTTCCTTTGAACCATGAGCCAGGTCTTCCTTTTTGCAGTAGAGTTTTTATTATTTTACTGATTTCTTTGCCTTTAATTATCATGGTGCATTTAATCTAGTGTTCCTCTCTCTTGTCTGGGGATTTAGAATTGAGTTCCTGTTTCACTCTCAAACCTGGACTATGGACCGAGTAATTGGGTGAAGAACAGTTCCCAAAGTGCCTTGGCGGGGGGGGGGGGCAGTAAAGGTATCAAAAAGTCTCATTTATATTTGTATTCCTTTATGCACTTTCCTGGCCTACCAGAAGATGGCAACTTCACAGATCTCTCCACTCAAACACCAAGGTATTAATTCAAACACCAGGGTATTATGTGTTCATTGGAACCCTGCCCTTGTGAGTGGGGCAGAATAAATCCTGGAGAGTTCCTGTTCAGGGCTGGCTATTAACTCTCTGAATAAATGTCCTAAGTTCTATCTCCCTGGAGGAATTCTGACTAATTTTTGTAACAAACATGGGGTGGTGTTATAACATCACCAAAATATGTGGAAGTGACATTGGAAATGGATGATGGGTAATGACTGGAAGAATTTTGAGGCCTCTGATAAAAAACCTAAACTTCTTCAATCAGAATCTTGGTAGAAATATAGATATTCAAACTGTTTCTGTTGAGGGTTCAGAGGAAATGATGAACTGTTACTTTCAATGGGAAAGATGAAAATACTTGTATATACAGGGAAAAAATTGCTGGATTTTGTCTGAGAGTTTTTTTCTGAAGATAATAACTTGAAATAAAGCAGAACTTGTACACTTAAGTCTGGGAGATTTCTAAGCAAAGTGTTCATGTCATGTCCCAGTTCCTTCTTCCTATGTATGTAATCTACAGGAGGAAGGTAATATGGTAAAGTAAAAAAACACTGTTAAGTAAAAAGGAACTAGAAACTAGGTATTATGATTTGGATAATACTCCGTCCATCTAGATTGCAAAATAAGCTAAAATTAAGTTATTAACAATTTTTAAAAAACTGAACTGGAGATAAGGTCAAGTGCAACTTGAGGACTTTTGCAAGTGTAAAGGACTTTACACATGTGCATATGGATCACATCAACCAGAAGCAGATATGAGGAACAGAGAGGGAATATCCAAGATAGATCTCTGGGGGACTCTCTTCTCTAATGATACATGACTTGCACAGAGGACACATGCAAATTTAATACCTGATCCCCTTTGATATCAGGTACTAAATTTGCAATAATAATTCACTTTTTTAACATCAATTAAAATGATACATAATTCAATGTAGTTCCATTATTCAGCATGCCTTCATATAAACATACAAACAACAGTTGCTTCATGGACATTTTTTATTGACTTTAGAGAAGAATATCTGTAGCTTCCCAAATAGATTGCAACCTATCTTTTTAATGAAATTTTAGATTGAATTGATCCTAGCTTGTCTTCTCTTACAGACTTCCTGGAAGCTTCCCTGTAACTATGGCAGGAACACACTTATTCCGAGTTTTGGATTTTATACTACTCTGTAACAAAGTTTCTCTGAGACAAGTAATGAGATGCCCCTTAAAAGTTCCTGTTGAATGGACAGACAGCAATAAAACAACAGTTATTACACTATATTATTTTTTTCAGAATATGAACATTTTAAAAGAAAATATATAGAAATATATTTGAGGATATTGTGAGGAATTGGAAATATTCCAAAGTTTCCTTTTATTTGATCCTAATTATCTGTGTCTTGTAATACACCATGTCCCTCTAATGGAATCCAGATGTAATTAAACTTTTCAAATTTAGATGAAAGAGCTGTTAGAGGTTGTTGGAGACTAAGGGCTGAAGGGTATCAGGAATGAAGTCAAAGAGGAAGGTATCAGGGGATCTGTGAGTAGAGACTCATCAGACAACTTTATTATTTACAAGGGGTTCTATATATACCACAGTCTAGGTGAGAACAAGCAGCAACATGCAGTTAACTATTAGCATTAATCATAATCTAAGGAACTCAAAAAATCCTATCTCAAGGTACAAAGTCTAAGTGTTCTCACTACAAGTGTATGTGCTCATCTTTTCTTTCAGTCTATAACAGCTTCATCCTTCTTGCTCAAAACTCTTAATTGCCACATCCCTTAGGTTGCAAGGATAGCCATGGAAACAGCACATCTCTCCTTGTGAGACCACTATGCCTTAGGTCCCAACATTTCCCCCTTTTTGTTTTAGTCCAGGTGACAGTGTCTGTCTTAGGTTGCTCTCCTCTCAAGAGTCTTACCCACCATTGACTACCAGCCAAGCTCTTTGACTAGGGCAAGCTATTGAAGTGCTTTCATTAGCACCAAATTATTAGCATGTCCCATGGAGGTCATGCTTTTCAGCTTTCTTCTAAAGCACTGTCCGGCACAGGTGAAAATCATGAGCAACAAAACAAATGTGATTAGCGTTATTCCTAAAACTGACAGGAAATGCTGTGATTTCCACCAACTAATTGGATTAAACTTTGTAATATGTGAAATCACGTCTGAAAAAAATCCTTATCATTGGCTACATGAATCTGATTTTAAGACATTTGTAATACTTTTCTTTGTAATTCAATTATTTCCAGAGAGATATTACTTTTATGGCTTAATAAATGATTCTTAATTTTTCCATAACATATCTGATGAATTATAGGCAAGAGGAGTAATACAATAGTTGCTTTCATTCCAATCACATTTCAATTCTTTTAACAAGTTTAAATTATGCAATTGATTGCCAATATGCAAAAGAGTGGATTCTAAATCATTTACCCAATTATTCAACTGTTCATCAGTGTGTTCTTGGCTGTGTCACAAATCATTAACATTTTCATGCCAATCATGTACATATTGCTGTGTTTGCATGGTTTCATGTGAAAGAATGGCTACAGTAGCAGTTGCAGTAATATTTCCAATCAGTCCCAGGATGCTGACAATAAGCAGTCCAATAAAACATTTTGTTGACTTCAGAAATTCTTGTGCCAAGTGAAGCAGCAACTGGTTTTCTGGGAAGGATTGCCAAGTCCACATCATTCTTACAGGTGTCCAAATGCCTTTTCTTCTTCTTGCCATCATTATTGTTTCTCCATCCTGAAAAACACTTTCTGACAGACAAGTATACAAGGCACCATTTTCATAAAGCAAAGAATCATTCTTAATACTTATCTTACCAGTTATGAAAACAAATGGATCTCTAACACAGGTCTTAAGATGATATGTTTGATTAAGGGTCAAATGCTGTCCTGTCTTATTTTTATTTCCCAACCATTCATAAGTAGGAGAAATTCCAAAAAATATTTTCCACAAGTTCTTTTGTAGGTTATGACTATTAGTGTCATTAACCTAAGAGGCTGGTAGCATTTTCCTTGGTATTTCCACCTAATATATTTATTAGTAAATATAGTTCATTCCTCTGCAGACCATGAAAAGGAATCTTGCATATTACTGATTACCTGACTCTTATTGTTAAGTCAATACCAAGCAAATCTGCCATTGCTATTACTGGGAGTCCTCATCGGGGCACTATCCCAAACTATTCCATAGGAATCATTAAAAATGAGAGATCCTCTTCCTCTATGGCATTCTTGCTATCTTTCTTTCTCTCAAGGTTCTCAGGATGAACAATTATAATTCTGTGTTTTGGTCAGAAAAGAATTGTTTAATGGAAATAGTGTTATTAATAATTTGGTACCATTAGCTTTCATAGTTATCATGATGCAATTTTGTTTTGCATGCAGGGAGGACTTTTTCCTATACATAATGGTCTATGATCAAAAGGAAGGGTAAGATTATATATTTTCTTCTCTTCTTCTTCAGGTTTTGAGGGTAGTCTATCATTGATAGGCCCAGGAAACACATATGTTTTATTCAAAAATATGGGAAATGATGGATCTCTCCATGTTGGAGCACATATTAGAGGTGGATTAGGAATGTATGCCTAGTATGATTTTCACCTGCATGACCCAGAGTTATGATTAATATGATCATGAGAGGAGAAATCTTCATCCAAATTCTCTTTCTTCTCTTCTATTTGTGGTTTAATCCATCAAGCTGGCAGCCAAATTTGTTTCCCATCTTCTGTAATGACAAGAGCATATCCTCGCCCCCATACTTTAACCTTCCCTTTTAGCCAAGTGTTAGTCAGTACATCTTTCCAATATATTGGCTGATATTCAACTGAGTCACACAATACCTTCTCTTTATTCTTATTTAAAGCATAATGTCATTCAGAAGGCATTATTGAATCATAAACTTTTTAAAAATTTAAAATACATAAAGCTTTTGCCAATTGGTCATTTGGTACTATAATACCATCATCTCCCCCTTTTTTATTTAGAAATTTATATAAATAGGTTTTTAAAATACCACTAGTTCTTTTTATGATAGTTTGTTCTTAGGGATTATAGGGGATCCCAATACTATGTTGGATATTCCAGGCTTTGCAGAAATTATAAAATGATTTACTAATATATGCAGAGCCTTTGTCAGTTTTAATCTTATTAGGCACACTCATAATAGCCATGTAGCAAGACAATGAAGAATAACATGTTTTGCAGTTTCTCCTGTCATAGCAGAAGCCTAAGTAGATTCACTATATGTATTTATAGTTACATGGATGCATGCTAATCTGCCAAAAGTAAATCAATCTCCATACTTTAAGATAAGCAGTTTCAATGTGGTTAACAGTATAGCAAACACAGGCAGAATCAGTTACTATATTAATGGGTTTATGTAAATCAGAAAGTAATGGAATATTGGCTGACACTTCTGCTTTTTGGGGTGAGTTATGTTTAGTATCAGTATATTTTTTAAAAATTTTAGTGGGTCCATAATATCCAGATATTCCTTTTTCATTTCCATCTGTAAAATATATACTAGAATTTTTTATTGGTTTGTCCTGTACTATTACATTGATAACAAAAGCTGTGTTCTGAAAAAATGTTAGAAATTTATTTGATGGTAAATGTGTATCAAGTGTCCCAATAAAATTAGAAAGAGCAGCCTGCCATAATAAATTGTTTTGCCATAATTCAGTAAATGCTTTTGTTTAATATTATGCTGAAACAATGGTAAATTTTCAGGAATTTTATACACACTGTAAGTGTTCATATGAACTTTTTACTCATACAACTTTAATTAATACGGGTTAAAGAATTGCATTTAATTTAATAATACTTTTAACCACTTTCTTTGCAAATTGTTACATATTAAAGGAATGTAGCTATTTTATTACTTTCCTTTTTAAAAGGTAAAAGAACAAATCTTTTGCAAGAGTTTGAAATAAAAAGAGACTTTTCAGGATTTGACCTTGAGAAAGTAGGTTTGAACATTATATTCCTTTTTTAAATAATAATACTTGCTTCTTATTAGAAAACCAAGGAAATGATAAGGCTAAACTACAAGAAGCTATTTTGATAAGACACACTTTTTTTGTATACTAATTATTCAGGAGAAAAACTCTTAACTTTTATTAGAACAGACTAATGATTTGAGAGACTTTGAGAAAGAACACAATTTTAACTTTGCATTAGTATACCACTTGATAGTAATCCTTCTAAAACTTTATAGAGAGACCCATCAAATTTTATTTAACTTTAACTATAAAAATTACTTTTTCATGAACCTTTTACACTTTCTGTATTTATTCAGGTTTAGCCCTACATTTTACATTTTCTTAGTAACCAATCATTTTATCTTAGTACAAAATTATTTTCTGTTTTCTTAATAATAAAAACACATTTTATACATACCACATACATAACTTACCAAGCACACTTCTTACAACATATAATTACAATCAACACTAAACAAGCTTGTTAAAATAATGAAATTTTCTTCACTTTACGTACTTAGCAGCATGCAATACCAGAAACAATCTTTTACAAGCAAGTTGTCAGGGAAGGCTGGCCACTGACAAGTTTTCCTGTTATAAAATTACTTATTATTATTATTAACTCAGGTTTTGTTTTATAATGACTTTTTGGAATTAACCATTTAAACACTGTAATTTAAACAATGCTTCCATAAACTTATTATTATTTATAACCATATAGGCTATAATTATATTATGCTAAGACAAATTTTACCTTTACAGAACATATTCCTTTACCCAAATTAACCACAATACCCTTTATAACTTACCACATGTATTCAAGTTCTGCCCTGCATATGTTCTTTCTGATTTTATGAAAACCAGCTGTCTTATTTTAGGACAAAAAACACTTTTTTGAACAAACTTATCAAATTTTAGTTGGCACTTCTACAAAATTTTACTTTTTAAAATATTTACTCAAGATTTACATCCTTTATTTTATTTAGTGAAGAAAAATATTCATTTCAATTTAGGGAAGAACCATTTTTTTGAAGATATAGTAATTTCATTAATTAAGACTTACAATTTTTATCATGGTAGAGATCTAATTAACATTTAAACTTAAGCATTAATATAAGTGCTTATTTAATTTTTGGCCATCTGAATAGAGCTCTTTTAGAAATTTTTATATATTAATTTATATTACCATCTGGAGGTATCAAAATATACACTGACATTGAACAAACAGACAAACACAAAACACGTACAACACACCAATAGAAACATAAAGTTTACAATTTAATTCATAATTTTAACTTTCTTACATTTTCGGTATAGCTATTTTCAAGTTCTCCATTATTTCACATCTTAGATTTTACTGTTTTTAAGAGTCCTTCTGGAATCCATGTTGTCTGTAACATTCAAGCTTGTGTTTGGAAAACTTTTATTAGTTATCAGCAACCAGTTAAAATAATTTGAGCAGCATAAATGTAGTTAAGCCTTTTATTTAGCAGTTTAGACAGACCATTAACAACAATTTTTTTAGATTACTACTTTTTAAGACTACACTGAAATTTGAAGTTCAGGAGTAAACTATTGATTTAAAACTGAAAATTCCCTTTAACACCTTGATAAAATATTTTGTACTAATTTTATTATTTGGATTAAAAAGGATCAATCAGAATTAGCATGGAAACAAAATGGAACACCAATGTTGCCATGTTTTTCTCCTTTTCCAGCAGGTTAATTTTATTAACTCCCACCACCCCACAGCTACATTATTATGTAGACAGCAGGGGGTTTGCAGAGTTGCTGCCAGAATAATTTCCTTATCTTAGTTAACACTTTAACAAAGAGTTTTCTTACAAGCCTGATTTCACTAACAAGGGCCTTTTTAACACTTCTGCCCATTTTAAATCTTTCAATAGTTTAAAGGTATTGGTTCATGATGAAACTCAACACCCCCTTGTGGATTATTTATATCTGGTGGTATCTCATATAATGTTACCAGGAAAGTAGATAATTGCATAGCTTCAGGGTTCCCCTGTCTAGATTCCAGCAATAAACAGCACATTAAAGATGTTTGAGGAGTGGGGTTGGGAACAATTTTCTTATTAATATAGGGTAAAGTATCTACCATATCTGAAAATAACTGAGGTGCTGAGGTTGAGGCAGCCATAAGCAGCAGCTCATCAGGTGCAGTAAGCTTAACTGGAATTAAGTTAGGATAAGTGCCTGGATGAGATATGTGGAGATTGGAAATTTCATTAGAGCAGACAGTTATCTTCTTTTCTATAAAAAGATTAGTACTAGGATTAGTCATAAAGCCAGGAGACTCTCCTCCACTTTCTGGCTCAGAATTTAGTTCTCGCAAATGGCCTTCTGTTTTCTGTTTGTCTATGGGTTTTGCAATTACAGTAATTAGTTATTTGTCATCTTCCTGTGATTGTAAAGGATCTAAAGCAACAGCAATTTGATGGCACAAGGCCCACGCAGATAAAGGAATTGATTCCCCATTTTGATATGCTCTTCATATAGCTTTCATTACACATCGCCACTATTTCAAATTTAAAATTTTATGCTCCTGAGGCTGAAACCAACAACAATGCTTTTGTATGAAAGCAAACAATTCAAGTAACTCAGAGATTTTTAGAGGCACCCCAGTAGTTTTCAACAATGTTTTTAACACTTGCGAATATTCTTCCAAATGTCCCAGTTGATTACCCATTATCCTGATGATCCGCAGAACTGTTACTTACCAAAAGTCTTAAGTCAGACTTCTTTGGATGAAATTCACAATCCTTGCAGGAGTCCTTTCCACTGGTTCCTTGATATTGTTTTGAAAGACACCTCTTTGGGTCCCATGTTGGGCAAAAGTGTAGGAGATTTGGGCCTGAAGGCTATCACAGTGAAACAAAGAGAAGGAGAGAATGAAATAGAGAAGTGATCAGGGCATCTGTGAGTTGAGATTCATCAGACAACTTTATTGTTTACAAGGGGCCCTATATATACCCCAGTCTACGTGAGAACAAGCAACAACATGCAGTTAACTATTAGCATTAATCATGATCTAAGGAACTCAAAAAATCTTATCTCAAGGTACAAAGTCTAAGTGTTCTATCTAACTGCTAAGTGTATGTGCTCATCATTTCTTTCAGCCATAACAGCTCAAAACTCTTAATTGCCACATTCCTTAGATTGCAAACATGGCCATGGAAATAGCACATTTCTACCTGTGAGACCACTATGCCTTTGTTTTCAACAAGAGGTCTTCAGGATTATGAAATTTCACATGCCTTATCCATATTGCCTCCACATTTTTGGTTTGTACTCTCCTAATCCAGAAGGTTTTTGAGAATTTTATATTATTAAAAACACTGTGACCTGAGCTGAAAGGAACAATATGAAGACAAAAGTAAAGAAAACTTTTGGAATTCCAAAATTCTACATAATGATAAAACTATGCACATTCAAAGAACCACTGAAGAAAAACACGATGTGGTACCTTACTTTGCCAGGTTGCTATCACAAGTACTACAGAATGGGATGGCTTGAACCATGGGAAATGATCAGCTCATACTTTTGAGGTTAGGAGATGTCCACTATTGAGACATTAGCAAGGCATCGCTTTATCCCAAAAGTCATTCTGGTGCTGGCTACCAGAGATCCTTGAGGTTCCTTGGCTACTATCCCTGCCTTGTATTTATAGCAGTGTCATCTTCTTTCTCCTCTGGTTTCTGTGACTTCCATCTTCTGGCTCCTTCCTGTAGCTTCTACACTTTTGAATGAATTTCACATGCATATAATGGAATACAGTAACCTGAATTAAGGCCCCCTTTCAATCAGGTGGTACACGTCTTAACTAAAATAACATATAAAGAGTTCCTATCAAACTGGGAAAACACCCACAGGAATACTGACAATGATCAAGAACATGTAAACAACTCAATCTACACAAGAAGAAGACAGAGGCCAGCACTGCAGGCAGAGATATCAGTCATGAGCAGAAACCTGAGTGCAGAGGCCAGAGACAGAGATCCAGAGGGCAGAGCCATGCACCTGAGAGAAACTCCATAGGTCACAGAGATGACCCCAGGCAATGAAACATAACAGTACTTTGTGATTTCAAAATTGATTGGGAACTGTGCTTCCTTTCTTCCTTCCATTCTCCTTTTGGAATGAGAATGCCTGCAACATTTATATGATGTCTGCCCAACCATGGTACATTGGAATCAGGAAATTATTCTCTGGTTACTGGTCTATAGAGAGAAAATAGTTTTGCCCCGATGGGATCCTACTGAGAATGCAATACAAGCATAATTTAGATGATTTAGATGGTGACTTGGAACTGTACAGCAGATGATATTTAGATGAGGTTTGGGAATTGAGTTGAGGCTGTAATTTGTTTAGATGTTTGGGTGTGTTGGGATGAGGACAATGTATTTTGCATGTGGGATAAATTAATATAATTGGATTGAAGGGAATACACTAGAGACTGAATTCCCCCTGAAAACATCCGGTACCCATGCATGCTTCTTCATATGAGACTTACTTTGTACTTTGTTTAATTCTAAAAGGAGATCTTATACTGGGTTTTCTTATTAAGCAAAAATGCAATCACAGGTATTCCTATAAAAAGAAGGCAGGATATTTTACAGATAAACAGAACAAAATGCAAGCGAGAGCATAGCATATAGTAATTTGAAGATGCTGGACTTGTAAGCTAGAGTAATGAAGCTAAATACAATGTATTTTAGTAGCCTCCTCAGGCTGGTAGTGGCATGGAATATGTGCACCTGGAGAGTTTCCAGACATGTAACCCTATAGAAACCTTGATTTCAGCCTTGTGATACTGATTTCAATTTTCTGGCTTCCAAAACTGTGAGAGTTTTGAATTCTCTTATTGTGAGTTATTGAGTTTTTCAGTTCGTTAAAGCAGCCACAGAAAACTAATTTAATCATTAATAATTGATAAATAATTAAGACATTTTTAAAGAGGTAAGATTTTTTTTCTATTTATCAGATTTGGCTGATAGCCTTTTCTGTGTATTGATTCATTTTGCCTCATACCATCCCTACAAAATAGGTACAATATTATACCTATTTTATATATGAGAAAACCTTCACATGGTGAGGTTAAGTGATTTACTAGAGGACACACTGGTGGAAACTTAGAGATGTATAAAAAGTAACTAAATTGATACTAGAGGGGAAAGGGTCATGGAGAAATTTGTACATATTTTAAAGTAGTAAGATTAGAAAATTGTGGAACAATCTTTAATAGGAAGGGAATGACAGAAGGAGATAATCTATCTTTTAAAATTTTCTTTTATTTTCAAAAGAAAATGTAGGAAGCAGCAAAGGCATTGAGTGAAGCCTGTAAAAGACAGACCCTGAGCAGAAGGGCCTGCCCTGACAGAGAGTCCAGCAGGTAAGGAGGGAGAATGACAGACAAGATCTCCAGAGGAGAACTTGAAATTGTGCTGGCCAGGATTATAACTTTATATCATATTTGAAGGATAAGAGCAGGAACCAGAGGTAGGGAAGGAGAATGAGAAGGAGTCAAATAGGAAAGTTTAAATAAATAAAGAAGGCACAGGAAAGAGGTAGTTGATCCATCAGGATATAAAACTCCCTGATACGGGCTTTCATTTCCTCTTTTGGAGCATGAAAATAGTCATCAGAAGAAGCTAGAATTAGTCTTCCAGGTGGTAAAAGACATGTGATCCAGTCAACCCAAAGCCAGGCTAATGCCCACCTAATGGACATGTGAAGGAAATTAAAGACAATTGAAACTGAAACTTAGTTTAGTGTTGCAGGGTTCCATAAAGTTACCTATTAGAAGCATCCTTGTTCCTCAAATGTTGCCTCTCTCTAGGCCAAACTCAGCAAATAAATGCATTACCTTCCCTCAACATAGGATATGACTCCCGGGGATGAGCTTCCATGGCAGTTTTAATGGAATGTATTTCTAGATCCATGTATTCTGCTCAAATTCTTTCTTTCTCCTTTCCCACCTCATGTGCACAATCAACCTTAAGAGATTTACAAAGATAAGTGAGTAATCAATTATCTTTCTGTCGGCATATCCACAGGAAACTAAGCCCATGGAGCAAGAAATGCAGGGATTTTTTGAGATCCACATGGGTCAACTGAATGACTGTAGGAAATGGCATTTATCCTGTAGTGATTAATATTTCACACTCAGTGAAATAAAGGAAGATATAATTGAATTGTCACCTCAAATATTCAAACTTATAATCATTCTATTTCAAAATCATGACTTGAATCAACATTATTTTTCTCTTTTAGATTTTAATAACAACCTGATTGAAAACTTTGCTTTTAGTAATTGCAACTGACTAAATACTGCAAGTTAGACTTTTCCCACTTCCTTAAACAATGGGATTAAAGAATTCCAACTAATTTGAAATATAATTTGAAAAACCTTTATAAGATTTCTTTAGAAAATGTTTATAAACATAGAAGACATCTTGGTTACATTATGTATTTCTAACAAAGGCTCAAAATTTCTGAAATATCATCTATAATTAGCAGCAAAGAGAGAAGGTATGGAAGGTATTGTTTTGTTTTTATCCAATATCAAAATTGCCTAAGTCCCTGTTCAGTTACTCTGTATGTACATGTATGTGCATGTGTGTATAGACCTGTGTGGCTAAACTTCTATATATATATATGTATAATATATATGGATAATAATATTTTTATATATATAAACATTTGTGAATTTTGATCACCACAGATTCTCTTTGAGTTACTAGCATAGCACAGGCTGCTTGGACCAAAAATTATGAAGAAGTTTGTCAAGATATTCAATCTTCAGAGTTTTTCAAGATTTTCAACCCTAACACTGAGCTCTAAGAATATCACCTTCATCTTCACTGGCTCATTGCAGGGACATCCCTCACCTACACCATGGAGAAGCACTGCTGACCTTAGCCTCCACAAAATGAGCCTTTTGTCTGGGGTTTGTGACAAGAGAAACATCAATAAATGAGAAGTTGAAAAATGCCCAGGTTCTGTTCTACTATGTTCATATGCCAGATTTTGTACAAACCTGAAGTTTTCTTAGTACATGATCCTCCTATTTAGGTTGATCCAAAAAATTAAATGGGATATAATGTAAATGCTGCAAGCAACATATGTCTCTCTACCTAGTTCAGCTAGAGACTGTATTTTTGCTTGATTTTACCTATTCATGAATCAGGCAACATCTCTGGATCAGTCTCCTGTCATTACCTCAGAAGACTTTGATAAAATAATTCCTTCTCAGGAGAGCCATTCATGAACTTCCATGTGTCCAATTTTTAATTTCTCCTTGTTTCATGCTTTTGACTATGTGCCTTTACAGCTTTCCCTGCAAAGAGGTCAAGGTCATTTGCATTCCTCTTGAATGTGAGTTTCCCTGTGAATCCCATTGATCAATATAAGGCTCCAGAATCCATGTGGAATCTAAGCCCCCTCTTGATATATAGATGTGGAGTGGACACAACCATTCTAAGGTCCACAGGATGGAGGAATGGAGTATGGATTAGAGTGGACTTACCAATATTCTATTCATGAACTATTGATATATATATATATATATATATATATATATATATATATATATATATATAATGCAGCCATAGGAAATTGCTTTTATTCTAGGTTTTCAAGAAACAAAGGCTGCAAGATGATGACAACATACTAGAACTTCAGGCTCCTGCTCCCCTGGATTTCATATGAGAGATGTGCAAACGTGAAAGTGGTATTTTTTCTCGAAAGTGACCCTTCTATTCAGATGTAAAATACACCACAGTAAAAGAGTGTATGAAATAAACATTCCAATCACCTGTAAAAGTAAATACAAATCAAGAATAGAAAGATTTGAATTTTTGCTCATGCAGGAAGGTACTTTTCTTCCCCTCCCTTTCCTTAGATAACTTAGTTTAGAAAAATTCTGATTATAAAGGAATTCTCTTCCATTTCAGAGATATGTACAATTTTTAAAAAGATAAGTAAGTGCTTAGCATAATGATCTATTTTCTTTTTTAGGCACTAACTATGTACTCAAGATATTCTTGACACTATTTGAATATGTGTCAGGACTCACCGGTTGAGAGCTTAATATTTTCTTTTTTATTTCTGGGTCTTCACCCTAATACAAGATGAACACATTCAAGCCCTTAATATTAATGTGAAACTATGAACCTTCTTCTTGCAAAAGTGAAACTTTGTGGTTGCCCTAGTTTCCAAGGGGAGAGGGAGAGAAGAAGAGGTGGAACATAGGGCATTTTTAGATAATTGGAATTGTTCTGCATTATTTTTCAATGATGGATACATTATAACACATTATGTCAAACTGTATAAAATATTGTGGTGCAAAGTAACAGTTCCATCAATCTGTGCCATGGGTTCTAAGGCCCCTCCCAGTCAGAGCAGAGTGGTCATCACCATCCCAAAATCCTCAAGGTAGAGGAGCTAGCAAACATAAGGGGTGGATGAAGCCATGGACCAAAGTAAACTTATTGTTATTCAAGTAGTGCAAATTTTTAACACTGATATAAAGACAGTGGGTACCAGAGGGTCTCATGAAAAGGAGAGGGAAAAACAGGTGTAACATGGGCCATTGCAAACCACTGACCATGGATAGTAGCAACATTTCAATATTTGTTCATCAATTGTAACAAATGGATCATACTCATGTAAGATGTTGTTAATAGGGGAAAATGTGAAAGGAAGGTTGATGGGGTATATGAGAATCCTCTCTATTTTCTATGTGACTTTTCCATGACCTGAAGCTTTGAAAATAAAGTAAAAAATAATAAGACACTGGGGGAACATAAGGAAGAAATTGTCAATACACATAAAAGATAACAGATTATATAGTGATGAAAGACACAATCCAAAATAATTGTGGTGGTTTTGTTTTTGGGGACTTTTTGGATTACATAAACATACACCTATGGCAGGTTAGGATCACTGGTACAGGGTTTCAGTGGTGGGGGGATTTATGAGGGAGGATCCACCTGGGGAATGCCTCTATGGAATGTGAATATGTTTTTGTTGTTATGGGTATTAACTCATTGGGAGAAGACCCACACAATAACCAATAAAAAGTAAATTCCCATGATGGGTTGTCCTGCTGCATTCTCTAAAAGAGTGTCAAGACTCCCTACAGCACATAGGCTGTGCCTAGGAGAAGAGTACAGAATATGCCAGTCCCATGATATTAAACCTTGTATTTATAGATCTTATACTTGTAAAATTGAAATTTAACCCAGTAATATATGTTACCTAAGAGCTAACTCCTGATTTCCTCCTTGTTACTTAAATGTGGCCTCTCTCTAAGCCAAACTCAATATATAAGCCCACTGTCTTCTGCCTGGTATAGGGCATGATTCCCAGGAATAAGCCTACCTGGTATCAAGGGATTCTGAGCAAGCTCCAACTAGGGATGCGTTAGGGAAAAGACCTTGGAGAAAAGGGGGAAATAATAACAGTTACACCCATCAACCCCATGGGTTCTAAGGCCCCTCTCAATCAGAAGCAGCATGGGCATAACCATTCCAAAATTCTCAAGATAGAGGATTGAACAAATATCTGGGAAGAATGAAGCTATGGTCTGAAGTAAACTTATTGTTATTCAAATAGTGGAAATTTTTAACACCGATATAAAGACAATGGTCATCAGAAGGTCTGAGGAAAAGGAGAGGGAAGAATAGGTGTAACATGGACCATTTTTAGGACATTAGAACTGTTACACATGATATTGCAATGATGGATATTGGTCATAATATATCTCATCAAAACCTACAAAATTGTGTGGTGTAAAGGATAAAACATAGTGCAAACTCTAGACCAAGTTTCATAGCAATGTTTCAATATGTATTCATCAATTATAACAAATGTGCCCCACTAATGAAAGATGCAGTTAATGGGGGTAATGTAAGATGGACATAGGCTGAGGTATATGGGAATTCCCTATATTTTCTATTTCTTTTAAATTTTTTCTCCCTCTCCCCTCCCCATTGTCTGCTCTCTGTGTCCATTCATGGTGTGTTCTTCTGTGTCTATTATATTATCATTAGCTGGCTTTGGCAATCCATCCTGGGACCTTGCAGAGTGGGAGAGAAGCAATCATTCTTTGCACCACCTTAGCTCCCTAGTTCATCGCATCTCTTATTGTCTCTTCTTTGTGTCACTTTTTGTTGCATCATCTTGCTGCATCAGATCTTTGTGTGGGCAGCACCATTCCTGGTTGGGCTGATCTCAAGCACCAGGTGGCACTCCTTGCATGGGGGTCACTCCTGCATGAGGCAGCGTTCCTAATTGGCTGGCACCCCTTCACAGGGTGGCACTCTTTGCACATGGCAGAACTCCACAAGAATCAACTTGCCACACTGGCCAGGAGGCACTGGGTATCAAACCTGGACCTCCTATATGGTAGGTGAAAGCTCTAGCTGTTGAAGCACATCCACTTCCCCCATATATTTTTGATGTAACATTTATGTATTCTAAAGCTCCTTTAAAATAATGGAAAAAATGTCATAGTAACTATTTACTTACACATGTGATTTTATGTTTCCACAAACTAGAATGAAAGGAGGTAGTTTGTGCCTTAGACATAGTTCAAATTAAATAATTATACCTTGAATGAATGATATCAATTCTATACTATCAGTATTGTTTAAAATATATACATTGTTAGTGAAAGGATTTTTTTATGTAGGTAAGAGTACTCAATGTATTTGGCTCAGATTTGCTGGACCTGTCCTAGATCTTAGTATCATTAACTCAAATATTATATTATCATACATAAATAATACTGGAATGACTGGGGTTTACCTAATTTTATATTGTGATAATGTGCTTGAAAATTAAGTGTTAATTTAAAGATTCATCCTCCAATCATAGAATTGGAATCAGGTATCCAAGGAATGAATTTAAACAGGATGTTGAAAATAGATGGAAATTGTCCTGGGGAAAGCTGTCACATGTATCTAGATTGATGTGGTTAGATAATAAGTGAATTGCCATTGAAAGAATGAATATTACTGAAAAAATTAGCAGAAAAGAACACTCAAGAAAGAGGTAGGGAAGGAAAGCACTCTCAGTGACATTGAAACTTCCTTAGGCTGGAAAAGAGAATATGTACAAGGAAATAGTGAGTGAGGAAGACCACCTTCCATGCAGGAGGTTTTGAATAGGAAAGATCCATTTTAGAATGTCCAAAGATAGAGGGTAATTGCAAAGAAAGGAGGAAAATTGGGAGAATAAGGCATTAAAATGTAAATTCCAGAATCAAGGAGGGACAAAGTAGAGATAATCATCTATCATTGTGTTAAATGCACTGCAGCCTTCCTCACACAGTAGAAGTAGATTATTGGCTCAAGCATGTCATCCATCCATGTGAAACATGAAATTTGCTTTCATAACATATTCCTGGCAGTCTAGGAGAACTCACCAGCACTTTTCTTAAATAATCTCACCTAGATCTCCTGGGAATACGGTGGACTAGAAATACATGGATTCACTTCTCCTCCAGAAAAATAGCTATAGCAAAGGCTGAAACAGCCTAGAAAAAGATTTTCTAGAGTTTAGGACATGAGGCAAAGGCTGAATATTGCCCAGAGAAGAGAGGGATGTAGGAGGGAAATTTTGTTGACAGAAGTGAGTTGAAACCAGCTGCTGCTGCTGCCTATCTCATGCCCCAAACTAAAGATGCTTTAGAGCTCTTGGGCCTCTGGGCCAGGGACTACAGGTGAAGGGGGATCCAGGAACCTACCACCCCAGGAAAGGGGAGAGAGAGGGACGCAGCCTAAGGCTGGCTCAGCTGCTGACCCACAAATTTGGTCTGGTGCTGTTGAGAAGTAAAAAGCATAACCTAGCAGAAAACTATCTAATGAGCCATTACTGCCCCCACTTCTGTAAATCCACCTGTGATAGCATGACCTTGCAAAAGACTATCTAATGAACCCTTCCTGCCTTCTGCTTCTATAACCGCACTTGCAAAATTTTGCTGAGCAACGTGTTAGCCAATGAGTGAGAGCAATGCTTAGTCCCACTTAAAATCCTATGTAAACTTCTGAAAATTGAAAAATGGGGCTCAGAATTTGGTGATTAACTCTCCTTTGGGCCCACATGTCATAAATCTGTTCCTCTGCCTCTCCAAGTGCCACCTCTGGTTTCTTCTGAGGCTCAGAACTACTGGCTTTGCTGGAACAGTTGGTTCCCTGGCTGGGAAACACAACTGAGCCAGCTCTATGATCCTCCAGTTTGGGACTGGCTGGCACAGCTGGTGGAGATCTCCACACAAATATGGTGGCACCACCAGTCCACTTAAGAGGGCCTCCTTCAGGGAAAGGATCTCTGTGGGCCATGTCTGCCAACCCAGCCTGGCTCAGTAGAGAGGTGTTTTAAACAACAAAAAGATGCCAGAAAGGTAAGACCCCAGGGTTCTGAGTTCCAGTCAAGCATGTCTCCACATGGAAGGGGGGACAGATCACCTCACAAAATCTCAAAACTCAAGATTCCAGGATATGGCAGTCCTTTGGGTGGGACTGTGTAACCTCTGAGTGATTGAGTGAATGAATGGGGACTGCAGAAGTTTCCCTTTGCTGATCCAGTCTGTGGATCCATGAATTTGCTACAGAGTCTCAGTGGGCCACAACCTGCTCTCCATGGCTACATCATGTGGCATAATGCCTAATCCAGACTCTACATGGATGCCTTAGCTAAGAAGAGCTGAAGTTCTCATGAGGAACATGGACAGGCAGGAATCTGAGTGGCCTCATGAGAAACTCCCTTCCTTTTTTTGTCCTGTGACACCAGTTCAGGGATGGGATCATCACAATCAAACTCACAGTCTTAGATAGTATGTTTAAAAAAAAACTCAAGTAGAGCTTTTCCAGGGGTCATGGTGTCTTTGTGTCCCCCAGAACTCTTCAGATACTGTGCCAATTGGAGTGGCCTATATTTAGTGTTAACTGGCCCTCAGAGGGAACACTAGAGGTAGTCAGATTTTGTGAAGTTTGTCAGGAAGTCACTGGGACCCCCAGCCACCCTGATCAGTTTCCCTACATCAATTCCTAGTTAGAAATCTCCCAAACCCTGCCACCTTTGGTTTGATTGTGTGGTGGAGGGGAAGGTCAGAGTAGGATCCTAGTAACTCAAATGGCCAGACCTCAAAAACCTATTGTTCTACAAAAATCCCTGGAGGAAGACCCATTACACCTTCCATATGTTCCAGCCATTCCAGGACATCTCCTGCCTCGGAGCCTCCACCAGCAGAACTCTCAGAGGCTCCTCAAACTTCAGTCTCCCAGGTCCGTCAGCCCTCCACCCCAAGGGGGATCCTGAAACCCATTTGGCAAGAAGACTTTGATCAGCACAACCCACACTTCAGATGCCCCTCCATGAAACACAGGTCCAACCCAGGTCAGTGTAGATGGGACAGTCCAACCTGGAAGGCCAATCCTGTTTTATTAGCCTTTCACAACTACAAACCTGTTAAACTGGAAGCACCACGGCCCTTCATATTCAGAAAAGCCTCAGGCTCTTATTCACCTCTTGGAGTCCATTTTCCAATTTCTTCACCCCACTTTGGATGATTGCTGCCAATTCCTTCATAGTCTATTTATTACGGAAGAGAAATGCCAGATCCTCACAGAAACCAGAAAGTGATTGTGAGAACAGGCCCCCGCAGGTGTCTTGGAAACAGAAGAATGAGTCTAGGAAATAGCACTGGGAGCTCAATCAGCCTGGGACTTCAACACAGATCATGGATGGGCTGCCCTTCAGCAGTATCGAGAAGCCCTCCTCAGAGGGGTATGGGAAGAAGCGAGATTGCCCACAACATGTCCAAAATGGCCTCCATCCCTCAAAAGCCTGAAAATCCTTCAGGAGATTTTTATGAGCGACTCTGCAAGGCCTTCATGATCTACACCCCCTTCAACCCAGAAGACCCAGAAAGCCAGAGAATGGCCTGCACAGCTTTCATTACCTAGGCTGCACCAGGCATCAGACAGAAACTTCAGAAGCTACTTGGGTTCACAGGGATGAACATCTCCCAGCTCCTTGTAGTCACAAAGTATTCATCAATCGGGATGAACATGCTGAAAGGAAAGTGAAAAAGTGAATGAAACAGCAGGTCTCCCTGTTAGAAGCAGCCTTAGGTAATCCAGCCCTGAGGAATCAAGGAAGGCCACCCCAAAAAGGGGGGAATACTTCACCTTGGAACATACCACTGCTGCCAGTAAAAAACCTGATGGGATATCGACCTGTCCAAGACCTGCAAACCATAAACAATGCTACCATCACCCCACGCCTGGTCTTTCCTAACCTCTGCACCTTAATGGGGCAGTTGCCACCTAGGGCCACCTAGTTTACTTGTCTGAACTTAATGGACACTTTTTTCTACCTGCGGTTAGTTCCCCAGAGCCAGTCCCTATTTGATTTTGAATGAGAGAATCCCAAAACTCAACAAAAGACTCAATTAACTTAGACTCAGCTTCTGCAGGGCTTCAGAAACTTCCCCACACTCTTCAGAGAAGACCTGGAACTGGATGTAGCCTCCTACCAACCGGAGGATGTAAAATGTACTCTTTCTTTTCACTTTCTTGACAAACTCCTTTGAGGTTCAAAAGGCTTTAATATTGAGGAAGTCCCATTTATCTATTTGTTCTTTTGCTGCTCATGCTTTTGGTGTGAAGTTCATGAAGCCATTTCCTATTACAAGGTCCTGTAGATGTTTCCCTACATTGCTTTCCAAGGTCTTTATGGTCTTGGCTCTTATATTTAGGTCTTTGATCCATCTTGAGTTGATTTGTGTATATTGTGTGAGTTGGTAATCCTCTTTCATTCTTTTACATATGGATAGCCAGTTCTCCAGGAACCATTGTTGAAGAGGCCATTCTCTCCAAGTTGAGAAGGTTTGGTGGTCTTGTCAAATGCCGTATTGCTATATATATAAGAATCTATATCAGAACTCTTAATTTGGTTCCTTTGGTCTGTGTGCCAATCCTTGTGCCAATACCATACCATTTTCACTACTGTAGCTTTGTAGTATGTTTTGAAGTCAGGTAGTGTGATTCCTCAAATTTCATTTTTCTTTTTCAATATGTCTTTGGCTATTCAGGGTATCTTTCCTTTCCAAATAAATTTCATAGTTTGTTTATCTAGTTCATTAGAGAATGCTGTGTTGATTTTTATTGGGATGGCATGGAATCTGTAGATCAGTTTTGGTAGGATGGACATCTTAATAATATTTCATCTTCCTATCCAGGAACAGAGAATATTCTTCCATTTATTTAGTACTTCTTTGATTTCCTTGAACTGTGCTGTGTAGTTTTCTCTGTATCAGTCTTTTATATCTTTAGGTAGACTTATTCTTAGGTATTTGATTTTTTTAATTTGCTCTTGTAAATGGTATTTGTTTCTTGATTTCCTCTTTTGATTACTCATTATTGGTGTACAGAAATGCTACTGATTTTTGTGCATTGATCTTGTAACCTGTGAGTTTACTGAACTCATTAGTAAGTTCTAGAAGCTTTGTTGTAGACTTCTCAGGGTTTTCCATGTATAGATTCATATCATCTGCAAATATTGAAATTTTGACTCTTCCTTTCCAATTTGGATGTGCTTTATGTCTGGTTCTTGTCTCAGTGCTTGAGCAAATACTTCTAAGACTATGTTAAATGGGATGTAGTGAGCATCCTTGTCTTGTTACTGATCTTAGAGGGAAAGTTTTTAGGATTTCACCATTTAAATGATGTTAGCTGTGGGTTTTTCATATATACTCTTTATCATGTTCAGAAAGTTTCTTTCTATTCCTATCTTTTACAGTGTTTTTATCAAGAAAGTGTGCTGTACTTTGTTCAATGATTTTTCTGCATCTATTGATATGATCATGTAATTTTTTTCTTTGAATCTGTTTATATGATGTATTACATCAATTGATTTTCTTATGTTGAATCATCCTTGCATACCAGGAATTAATCCCATTTGGTCGTGGTGTATAATTCATTTCATGTGTTGTTGAATACAATTAGCAAGTATTTTGCTGAGGATTTTTGTGTCTAGGTTCATTAGAGAGATTGGTCTGTAATTTTCCTTTCTTGTGGTGTCTTTGTTTGGCTTTGGTACTAGAGTAATGTTGGCATCATAGAACGAGTTAGGCAATGTTCCTTCTGTTTCGATTTTTTGGAAGAGTTTAAGCAAAATTGGTGTTAGTTCTTTCCGGAATGTTTGGTAGAATTCACCTTTGAAGCCATCTGGCTCAGGTCTCTTCTTACTTGGGAGGTTTTTAATGACTGATTCTATCTCTTTACTTGTGATTGGTTTGTTGAGATCATCAGTTTCTTCTTTACATCAATGTAGACTTCTTATGTGTTTCTAGGAATTTGTCCATTTCCTCTAAATTGTCCTTCTTGTTGACATATAGTTTTGCAAAGTATCCTCTTGTGACAGTCTTTACTTCTGGGGGTGACTGGTGATATCTCCTTTCTCATTTCTTATTTTATGTATTTGAATCTTCTCTCTTTTTTCTTTGTTAGTCTAGCTAAGAGTTTGTTGATTTTACTGATCTTCTCAATAAACCAGCTCTATGGTTTTATTTTTTCAAGTGCTTTCTTATTTTCTATTTCATTTAGTTCTGCTCTGATCTTTGTTATTTCTTTTTCTTCCTTTGGGGTTAGTTTGTTGTTGTTTTACTAATTCCTCCAAGTGTAGAATTAATTCTTCAATTTTAGCTCTTTCTTCTTTTGAGATGTTCTGTCCAAAGGTGATAGTGGTTTATTAAAGTCCCCCAGTAAAATTGTAGTTTTTCCAGTGTTTCTTCACATGTTTGGAGGTGTCCTTGTTAGGAGCATAAATGTTTATGATGGTTCTTTCTTCTTGAAAGATTATCCCTTTCACTAATATGTAGTGTCTATTTTTGTCTTTCAAAATAGTTTTTGCATTTAAAGTCTATTTTGTCTGATATTAACATAGCTACTCCTGCCCTTCTTTTGCTTGTAACTTTGTTTTCCAGGCATTCATTTTCAATCTACTTGAATCCCTGGGTCTAAGATGTGTTTCTTGCAGACAGCATATAGAGGGGTTGTATTTCCTTATCCAGTCTTCCAGTTTGAGTCTATTGACAAGTGAGTTTAATCCATTGACATTCAGTATTTTTACTTTCAAGGAATTACTTATATTAGCCATATTTTCTTTGGATTTCTGTTTGTCATATTTTGTTTTATTTTTTTCCCCTCTTTTTGTATTTTTAGTTGCTCTTACACTGTCCTCCAATTCCAAATTCTAAGAAGTTTTGGACCACAGAGAAGGTCAACAATGACAGGGGAGGAACACTGGTGTGGGGTGTTATTGATAGGGGGCTCATGGTTGGGAGGGAGGTCTCCAGGGCATGTATGTAGGGTACATAAAAATATCGGGATATTTCATAGTGGTTACAGTTAAAAATGACAACTGAAGGAGTGCTGAGTTCTTATCCAGGGGAGCTCTATCACATTCCCCAATGGCACAGCAACAATCCCCCAAGTGCAATGGCAAAAACCAATAAAGATGGATGGTCCAACAATGAGCCCTTGATACTCATGGCTACAATTATGAGACTGTGCACCTGAAATATGAACTAGGCCTAGAGCTGCAGGCTGCCTAAGACTTACCTCCTGAGAACCACCATGTTGCTTAAATGTGGCCCTTCTCTAAGCCAAACTCAGCATGTAAATGCATTACCTTCCCCCCAACATGGGACATGACTCTCAGGGATGAGCCTCTGTGGCACCGAGGGATTACTACCAAGCACCCACTGATTATGTAACTAGAAAAAAACCTTGAATGAAAGGGTCAACTCAGACCAGCAGACTATCTCACACTTCATGTGAGATCAGGTGTTAAAAACTGCTTTTTGACTTTGGATAAAAGGGGAAAATGGGAAAGACAAATGAGTGTATATGGCTATGAGTCTCCAAAAAAGAGTCAGGAGGTCATCAGAGGGTTTGCACTCATGCACGCTTCAGCAGGGTCCCAGAGACAGCCAAAGAAGATACAAGCCCAGGTACTGGTTTGCCAGAAGGCTACAGAGACCCACAGGTTCAATGGTCATGGCAGGTGACTCTGGAATTCAGTGCCATGTCAGTTGGCCCTACTTTGGAGTTTGTGTTCCTAAGTGTGATGGAGTTGGACTCAGATGTGACCTTTCTACACATGCCTATTCTGTTACTTTACCAGACCTGTCATTGGCACTGGGGTTGGTGTATACACAGGAGACCTGAATCTCTGGACTGTCGATGTGACAGCCAGGCCTTGAGCCTCAGCAGACTTGCATCTCCTACCTTCTGGTTTATTGGAATTAATTTCAACAGCTAACAGGGAGGTGGAAAAGTTTAACCACCACACCAGTGAGCCAAGAGTGCCTACAACTGCAAGCAGGAGAATTGTATCCATCATCCATGTGGAATCTAAGCCCCCTCTTGATATAGAGGGACACTGGACATAACCATCCCAGGGTACATAGGATGAAGGAACAGAATATGCATTAGAGTGGAATTATTGATATTCTGCTATGTAACTATTGTGATTAATAATGGAAGAAATTGTAGCATTGATGTGGAAAAAGTGTCCACAGTAGCTGCTGAAGATAGGGAGAGGGAAGACGAGATATGATGTGTGGGCATTTTCAGGACTTGTAGTTGTCCTGGGTGGTACTGCAGGGAGAGATGCTGGACATTGTATGTCCTGCCATGGCCCACTAGTTGGACTGGGGGAAAGTGTAAACTGCAATGCTAACCACTGTCCACGTGGTGCAGCAGTGTTAAAAAATGTATTCACCAAATGCAACGACTATCTCACAATGGTGAAAGAGGTTGTTGATGTGGGAGGGATGGGGCAAGGGGGATGGGGGTATATGGGAAGCTCATATTTTTTAAATATAACATTTTTCAAAAATAAAGATGTAAAAAAAGGAAAAAGTGTATTAATTGATGTCACCAAAGTTTTAGTATATGATTCAATGATAAGATGGAACCTTTCTCTCAATAGTTGATTAATTTGCTTGCTAACAATAAAACCGTGTCGCTCCAAGAGTATTCACACCAATTTTGGTTGCTATTCTATGTAATAAAATCGTTTTATTCTATAAAAAATAATTGATTTGCTTGCCAGCAAATCAAAGAAAATTACTGGGAGGGATTTCGAGCCCTTCTACCACTTCTAACACAAAGTGGCTATAAAGTGTCTTGGAAAAATCTTAGATTCTCAGATTGGTCAGCAGTAAAATAGTTATCAAGGGTTCATCATCTCAAAAGAGCATTGAACATTCAGACCAGAATGAAAGAAGGTAATTTGCAATATCCCAGCACCTATCACTAAAAGAAAGCTCTGTGAATTTCTGTGGGGAATAGGATTTTGTCACATCTGGATCCCCAGTTTTGTGGCTATCGCTAAACCCCTTTATGAAGTCCTCACAGACCTGGAAAGAACCCCTCATCCAGAGTCTAACCCAACAGAAAGCCTTCAAAGAAATTAAAAAACAGCCTAGCTAGGTCCCTGCCTTAGGATTTCCAGATGTATCTGAGGATTTAACCTGTTTGTGTGTGAGAAAAAGAAGTTGGACCTAGGAGTACTCACTCAGTCTACCCCTGGCAGAGACCTATTTTCTATCTATCAAACACTTAAATCCTGTAGCTGCCAGGTGTCCTCCCTGCCTGGGGGTTTTAGCAGCAACAGTAGTAGCCCTTGTCAAAGAAGCCAACAAGCTCACCTTGGGCAAGCTGTTCATGTCATGGTACCACATGCTGTCACCACTTTTGTGAACTCACACAGTCACCATTGGCTATCCAATCCAGCCTCACTCATTACCAAGACCTGCATTGTGAAAACCCCAGAATAAGAGTAGAAACCATGTGCACCCTGAATCCTGCCACTTTCCTGCCGAATGAAAGAGTAACCCCTGAACATTACTGCACAGAAGTAACAAAAGAGGTGTATGCCAGTAGCCCTGACCTCCAGGACAGGCCACTTCCTTGCCAGATCAAACCCAGTTCACAGATGGCAGCAGTTTTATCAGAGATGGGGAGATGCTTGCTAGATACACACTCACCATGGCTGAAAAGTAATAGAAGCAGCTACCTAACTAAAGTGTGGTCTGCACAGCAAGCAGAACACTGGGCACTAATCCAAGCCCTACAACTGGCCACTGGGAAAATGGTAAAACTTTACACTGATTATAAATATGCATTCACTACTGTACATATCCATGGAGCAATTTATAAGGAGAGGGGACTCTTAACTGAAAGGGGGAAAGAAATTAAAAAAAGAGAGAAAAACCTTCAACTACTGGAGATGGTCTAGAAACCAAGCAAGGTCACTGTCATCCACTGACAGTGACAACAAAAGGGAACAGATGCAGTTACTAAAGGAAATACACTTGCCAATGAAGTGGCTTGACAGGCAGCCAAGAAAGCACCCAAACTGCAGGCCCTACTGCCAGCACTTCAACTGTCCCATCTAGGGCAACACATTGAGAAATAAAACTATACTTGGGAGTAACAGGAGTGGGCAAAGGGAGAAGGAGGGTATGAGACCAAAGAGGGAAACTGGCTACTCCTGGATAGCTGAGTCTTCATCCCAAAGGAGGCTGCCTACACCCTTGTTCAACAATGCCACCAGCTCACCCACATGGAAAGACTGCTTTAGGAGCCCTGCTTGGGAAATATTACTACACTGCCTGGATGACCTACCTCTGCACCACTGTTGGAGGCCAATGCCAGACCTGTGCTAAAGTAAACCCCTCCCAAGGTCCTCAGGTCCCAGCCAGGATCCAAAACACAGGAAATGCCCCTTTTGAAGATTTAACAGTGAACATTACAGAAACAAATGCAAGTTGAGGGTAAAGGTACTTAGTAGTAATAATGTCTACCTCCTTGGGCTGGGTCAAAGCCTTTCCCACCCATACTGAAAAACTAAGAGACATAACTAAAACTCTGCTCTGAGAAATAGTTCTAGAATAGTTCCAGCACAGAATACACTTATCCATAGGCAGTGACGATGGCTTGCCCTTTGTAGCAATCATCATCCAAGAGCTAGTATAGTTGTTGAAAATTCAGTGGAAACTCCACAAAGCATAGAGGCCTCAGAGCTCAGGGAAAGTAAAACACATAAATCAAACCCTCAAAACCACCCTAGTCAAGTTCTGTTAAGAAACTGGCCTCTCATGGGTAGATCTGCTCCCATTAACCCTCCATAGAGTCAGATGCACACCTGGGCCCTCAGGCTATTCATCTTTTGAAATTCTGTTTAGACAACCACCCCCAATTATTCAAACCTTCAAGGAAAATCTCACACTCCTTGGAGAAACTGGCCAAAGGTCCATCCTCCAGTAGTTAAAAAACCCTAGCCCAAATACACAAAACTGTCCTGTCTCAGGATCTCTTCCCATTAGACCAACCAGTACACCCACACTTACCTGGAGATGAAGTTTGAGTAAAAAGCTGGAAAAAAGAACCCCTCTAGCCCACCTGGGTGGGCCTACATACTGTTAACCTTGTAAACTCCACTGCTTTCAAACTTGCAGGTCTAGCCACTTGGATTCATGATGCCAGAATTAAAAGAGCACACTCCAATGAAAAACAAGACGACTGCATAAACCACCCTGTACATGACTGTCCCTTGAAAATCCAAATTGCCTGGAGCTAAGGAGAATCACCAACACCTGACTAGATGGATTTCTTTTCCCTGTGGTTCCCGCTCCACTGCTCAGCTTACTGTTTGGAATTGAACTAGCAACTACATCTCCCAGACACTGGAGTATAGTTTTTTAAAAGTATACTAGTCTTAATAATATACTCGTGTCTTGTAAAATGCTTTGCTACCTTAAGTTGTTTTTCCACTTAGCATGAGTGAGTCCTATAAAAATTATAAAGGCATCGAAGGGGGGAAATGTTGAGAAATAAAAATCATAACCTTGCAGAAAATAATCTAACAAGCCACTCCTGCCCACCACTTCTGTAAATCAGCCCATGAGAGGATGACCTTGCAGCAGACTGTCTAATGAGCCACTCCTGCACGCAACTTCTGTAAATCAGTACATGAGAGCATGACCTTGCGAAAGACTATCTAATGAACACCTTCTGCCTTCTGCTTCTATAAATCTGCTTGGAAAATTTCACCTAGCAAGACATTAGTCAATAAGACACAGCCCTGCTAGTTCCACATAAAATCCTATATAAACCTATGAAAACTGAAAAACTGGGCTCAGAATTTGGAGACTGACTGTCTCCTAGGCCTGCATGTAATAAATTTGTTCCTCTGCCATTCTTAGTGCTGTTTGGGTTTTTCTGCTGCTCAAAATTCCTGGCTTTGCTGCAAAACTGTGTCCCAGCAACCCTTCCAGGCCAGGTGGTGCTGCACCATTGTTTGCTTTGCAGCCAGCAAGGGGCTAAATATTTATGACCCTCCCAATCGCCTCCCCTACTACAGAGAAACTGATGGTTGAGGACTCAGAGGAGATGGGCAATGTTTCCTATCTGGGAAAAGGAGGGGGATGCCAGAGAGAGCTGGAGAACTGTCTCAGAGAAAGTTTGAATTACAAGGTTCAGGTCCTCTAGACAGGAAGCTCTGTCACATTGATCTGGCCTGGATTGCAACAAATACACTGCAACCAGGCATTGAACTGAGAACTGCCAAAGAGCGCTATTTTCCAGCAGACCAAGGAATTGCACTCAAGAAAATTAAAATAAATACAAGAGGCTTTTTCTAGCCTCTATAGTCTCTGTCCCCAAAGCCATAAGAAGCAACTCTACAACCAATTTTCTGTGTCCAGTGCCCAGCATTGATCAACCAGAAGGACAATCCTAGAAATCCACATGAGCCAAGAATCAAAGAGCAGTGGTAACACACATCCTTCTGCAATTAAATCCCTACCCAATGAGAAAGAAATTGAGCATCTGAATAAACTACATCCTAATCAGATGCCTAAATATCAGCAAAAAAATACGAGGCATAGTAAGCAAATAGAAGAAATGGCAAAGATAAAGAATATATTTATGCCCCAGAAGAGGTGCAAAGTTTGAGAGAGCTAATCAGTGAGTGAGATGTGCACAAATTTCAAAAATCAAATTAATGTGTTGAAAGGCAAATGGTTAAAGAGTTAAATGACATCAAGAAGACATAGAACAAACACAGAGAAGAAACTGAAATCCAGAAAAGTAACAGAACTCATGGGAAGTAAAGACAAAATAGGTGTGATCAAAAACACATTTGAGGCATACAACAGCAGATTCAAAATGAAAGAAGAAAAGATAAGTGATACCAAAGACAGAACAACTAAAATTGAAGGGAGAAAAGAATGGAAAAATTGAGCAAGGGCTCAGAGAATTGAATGACAACAGAAAACACTACAACAGATATGTCATGGGACTCCAGAGGATAAATGAAGGGAAAAGGGGCAGAAAGAGTATTTGAGGAAATAATAGCTGAAAATTTCCAACTCTCTTGAAAGAAATGAACTTACATGTCCAAGAAGCACACCATACTGCAGTCAGAATAAATCCAAATAGACTTACCACAAGACAAATACTACTCAAAAGTCAAAGATAAAGAGAAAATTCTCAGGGCAGCAAGGGAGAAGCAAGCTATTGTGTACAAGTCATGTCCAGGAAGACATAGCACAGATTTCTCTTCAGGAACCATGGAGGCAAGAAGACAGCAGTGTGATACAATTAATACACTGAAAGAGAAAACAAGCCAGCTTAGATTCATGATCCAGTGAAACCATCCTTCTAATATGAAGGTGAGTATAAAATATTCACAAACACTCAGAAACTAAAAGAGTTTGCAAAAAAGAATCCACCTTTGCAGGAAATATTAAAGGAAGACTTAGAACCTGAAAGGAAAAGAGAGGAGAGACAGGGTTCGAGGAGAGCATAGAAGAAAAATAGCAGAAAGGGTAACCAAATGAGCAAAAGACAGACAAAATAAGATATGACCTATGAAAACCAAAGAATTAAATGGAGGAAGTAAATAATCCATCTACAGTAATATCATTGAATGTGAATGGAATAAACTCCCCAATCAAAAGATACAGGCTGACAGAATGGATAAAGAAACATGAACCATCCATATGCTCACATGCTGCTTACAAGAAACTCACTTTAGACCCAGGGATGCAAACCAGCTGGAAGTGCAAGTTTGGAAAAAGAGACTCCATGCAAATAGTAACGAGAATGAGCAGTGGTAGCTATATTATTATCAACAAAACAGACTTTAAATGCAAAAATTCATAAGAGATACAGGTTATTATATATTAAGAAAAGTGACAATACTTCAGGACGATATAATAGACAAAAATATCTATGACCCAAAATACATGAGACAAACTGTGGGAAACCTGAAGGGAGAAACAGACATCTCTACAATAATCATTGGAGGGTTCAAACCCCACTTATATCATTAGACAGAACAATTAGACAGAAGATCAACAAGGAAACAAAGAATTTGCACAATATGATGTACGAATTAGAACTAATAGACATATACAGAACACTACATCCAAACTCAGGAGTGTTATACTTTTTTTCTCAAGTGCCCATGGACCTTTCTCCAGGATAGACCACATATTGAGACACAATGCAGCTCTCAATAAATATTAAAAGATTGAAATTATATAAAGATCCTTCTCCAATCATAATGGATAGGAGCTGGAAATAATAGACAGCAGAAAAGTAAATTTGCAAATTTGTAGAGGCTAAACAACGCACTCCTAAATAATCAATAGGTCAAGGGAGAAATTGCAAATGAAATCAGTAAATATAATGAGACAAATGAAAATGAAAACACAATCTATCAAAACTTATGGGATTCGGAGAAGACAACCTTGAGAAGGAAATTTATAACCCTAAATGCCTTACTAGTTTTACTAAGAAACTAGTAAAATAACAGGAAACCAATCCCAAACAAGCAAAAAGAAAGAAATAATAAAGATTAGATCAGAAATAAATGAAATTGAAAAAAAATATGGAAAATAAACAAAAGCTGGTTCTTTGAGAAGAAAAATAAAATTGACAACCCCCTAGCTAGACTAACAAAGAAAAAGAGAGACAAGATGCAAATAAATACCATCTCACCCAAAGAGTTCCAGAAAAGGCCAAGTTCTTAACGTTGCCCTGGGACTGCAAACCCTCTAAGGAATGAGTCAGGAGACACAGCATCTTGGGCAGGTAGAGGAAGAGTGCATGCTCAGAGCTGTGGGGGGAGGAACCAGCTGGTCCAGCAAGGAAGCACCTACAGGCAGCCAGGGGAGGGGGTTTGTGCTGGAGGCTGAAGCTCTGTGGGAGGAAGGCTGCTATCCTGCTGACAGTAATAATGTCCTCCATCTCCTACCTGCAGCTTGGTGATGGTGAACATGAAATCTATTCCAGAACCTCTGCCACTGAATCGATCAGGGACTCCAGAGACCCAGGTTGATGCATGATAGATGAGCAGTTTAGGAGCATGACCTGGTTTCTGCTGGTACCAATCTACATTTCTGCTCACACTCTGACTGGACTTGCAGCTAATGCTGATGGTGTCTCCTGGAGACACAGCCATGGAGGCTGGAGACTGGATCATCTCAATGTCACCACTGGATCCCGCATCAGAATGGACAGTGACACACATTCCTACCACTTTATCATAGACAGATTAAACGCATCATTTAAAATGTGCTTTCTAATGGTCTCTAATTAAAAAACAGCACATAATTGGGTCATTTTGGAAAGAGGCATTAAGTCTTTTGCATTTTAAAATCATTTCTCAATTCTTCAAAGATATTATTCTGAAGGCATTGAGGCACTTTTAAATTTCTCACCAGAGATCAGAGGAACAGGGACATGAGAACCTGCATCTTTGTGATCATCTTGCTGCTCTGCCTGCATGATGCTGCTCATTGCACGTTTCAAAGTGCTCATTTATAGAATCTGAGCAGCTGTCCTGGCTTGGAGGAGCCTATGCAAAGCAATCAGTGCACGTGGAGAAAATTGTATGGGTAGGGAGTGGTGGACTATGCAGTGGAAATAAGAGTTAAAGATAACATCACAGAGAGTCTAAATTTGTCACAACTCAGAAGCTTTAATATAAACTTAGAATCTCTAAAATTACAAGCAACTATCAGACCTAATGAAGAGCTTTTCAAGTTAAATATATTTTGTCTTTATTTTTTTAATATTACATTAAAAAAATAGAAGGTCCCCATATAACCCCCACCCCCCTCACCCCACTCCTCCCTCCATAACAGTAATCTCCCCCATCATCACGAGACATTCATTGCATTTGGTGAATATATCTCTGAGCATGGCTGCACGTCATGGTCAATGGTCCACATCATAACCCACACTCTCCCACATTCCACAAATTCATGACCACTTAGCTCATAAGGGCACTGAATATTCCCTCACAATCATTCTTCATTTCCCTAGACTCTGCACCTTCTACTCTTTCTTTTTATTATCTTTCAATTTCTAACATCTCTTCCCTATCCTAACTACAATGCAATTGCCTTATTTCCTGTTTCCTGTGTAAAAAGAAGCAATAAGAGGAAGAAGTCCATTAAGAATAAAGGAGTAAACTCACTGAGGGAGGAATGAAGCTGGCTAGTAAGACAGGGAATGGATAGATGGATCTGGAATCTGGCAGAGACTCCCATGGACATCAACAACCCCAAGGGGGCTGCTGGAAGACCCCCCCCCCACACACAAGATTCTGCCACTAGAACGAGATTTCCTACAGAAGCCAGGAGAAGCCCTGATACTCCCCAAGGACTTTATAATTGGGACTTCCTGGGGAATTGATGGATGGGGTAATCAATCAAAACAGCAAACAGCTGGAACTCCTGCCCTGCCATTAGCAAAGGGGTGGAATAATTAATGGTTTAAAAAGCAGGCAGATCTCTTGCTACCATGCCTATGCCCTGTTGCAGTGCCTGTCCTGCCCTGTTCCTGCCTTCTGTGCCCTGCTCTCACTATGTCCCCCACATGGATCAACTTGCAAGTCAAACCTGGGCATTTATAATCCATAATGGGAAACTGTAATCTATAAATTAGCCCACTTTATCACTTTTCAGCCCGTTACTTCCTACCTGGGACCCATGGTCTGTTATTTTCTCTCATTTCTCTTCCTTCCATACCTGAATAAATTACTGGCCTAACTAAAGAAAAAATAAATGAATAAAATTTTTAAATGTTAAAAAAAGAGGAATAAATTCAGAAGTCCCTCCCACATATCCTGTGATCCAGGGATGCGTAAGTCCCCCTGCTCAGCCTTTCTTCCAGTTATTGTAGATGAGCGGGCAGCCCTCCTATGTGAGGCCAGACCCTCAGACCCCATCCTCTCTTCTGCTTAAGGATATTGCTCATTATGTCCACCCTTCTCTTCCTGAACTGTCAATGTTCCCCTCTCTTTGCATCATTTCCATAAACATGCAAATATCATTTTATTTCTATAGAAAACTACTGTTAATTTAATCATATAACTACTGTTAATTTATCATATAAATTACTATATGCTATATTTTAAACAGTATTTATTCTATATCATATAACAAATATGTAAACATGTTAATATAAAATATAAATTATTCCAACAATATTGAATACTTATTCTTTATAAAACTAACAATATATACTAATTTCTTCTATTTTTAAGTGTTTTTAAGAAAATTATCAACAATATACATGCTGCATTTCTTCTTGAGCAATTATTTTTTATTGTAATTTTGAAGATACATAGATAACAAAAAATGTTACATTAAAAATATAAGAGGTTCCCACATACCCCACACCTAACCCCCCACTCCTCCCACATCAGCAACCTCTTTCACCATTTTGGCACATTCATTGCATTTGGTGAATACATCTTGGAGCACTGCTGTACTGCATGGATTATAGTTTACATTGTAATTTACACTCTCCCCCAGTATATCCAGTGGGATATGACAGAATATATAATGTCCAGCATGTGTCCCCGCAATATCATTTAGGACAACTCCAAATCCCAAAAATGCCCCCTCATCACATCTCTCCTTCTCTCTCCCTGCCCTTAGCAAATACCGTGGCCAATTTCTTCACATCTATGCTACAGTTTCTTCCATTACTAGTCACAATAATTCTATAGTAGAATACCAGTAAGTCCACTCTAATCCAAATTTTATTCCTCCATCCTGTAGACCCTGGGATTGTGGTGTCCACTACACTTCTAAGTCAAGAGAGGGATTAGATCCCACATGTTTTGATTCATGTGATTCTCCTTCCTTTAGCTGTAGGCCCTCTCGGTTCCCTGGTGTGGTGATTGACCATCTTCACCTCCCTGTTAGCTAACCTATGTAAGCCCAACAAACCACAGAGTAGGAGTTGCTACTCTCCTGAGGCTCAGGGCCCAGCTGGCACATGGTCAGTCCAGAGATTCAAGTCTCCTGGGTATACACCAACATCAGTGCCAACCACAGGTTCAGTAAAAGTGACAGAAGAGGCATATAGAGAGAGGTCATATCTGAGGCCAAGTCCATCGCACTCAGGAACACAAATTCCAAAGTGGGGCCAACTGACAAGGCTCTGAACTCCAGAGCCAACTACCATGACCATTGAACCTATGTGTCTCCGTAGCCCTCAGCAGTACCAGTACCTGTGTTGTATCTACTTTGCTGTCTCTGGGATCCTGCTGAGGTGAATGTTAAGTGTGACCCCTCTGATGACCTCCCAACTCTTTTTTGAAGACTCTTAACCATATAAACACATTTGTCTTTACCATTTCCCCCTTTTATTCAAGATGGCCCAGGGAATTGCAGGGAGGGTTGGGGGGAACAGTTGAACATCATAGATTGTCGGGTATGTGGTTGAAATTATAATGTTGAGAAAATTCTTCAGAATATAAGAAAGGATTACCTGTTTAAAGTTCTTAAGGGGGCATCTGGCACAGGGGCAAGCTTCTAGGATTGTGTGTGTGCTCATCTTGTTTGTCATAATGTGTTATATCACTGGGTGGAGAGCCATACAATGAGTGGGAAGGTGCACCCCCATCCTGGGGAGGACTGATGTTCACAAATATCATTTGGAAAAGTCTCTTGACCTCACATCTCCCTGCAGTTCATATCCAGTAGTCCAGAACTCCTCCCCATGACTTGGTTCTACAAAACTTAAGAGTCACAGAGGGGTAGCTTGGCCTCAGGCCCTCCTAACATGAATAAAGACCACAGAGCCACTCACAGCAGTGAGTTAGAACCCTACATATATCCAAGTAAAGGGCCCCAAATCTAAAGGGACCCAGAACAGAACACTAGCAGCTGAGGAGAGTCACAGGGTAAAACGAGACTGCTGCAGAACTGTTGGCAAGGAGTTCATGTACTTAAGTCAGGAAGGATCTTTTTGTGAAATCATGTAAAGACAAAACTGACCTTCCTGATTGATGCTAACTGGCCCCAGTGGATGGGTCCTAGAACTAAAAAGTGTAATGAAAAGGGGGCAATGAGTAAGGGAGAGAACTTAAACAAATCATGGGAAATTAGAGAAAATTCTGTGCAAAAACAGAAAAGAGTAAGATTCCAAGGGAATAAACAGAGGAAAGGAAGCTTTCTCCTGGAGGTGAAGCAATTGCATGCTAAAGGGCCATCTTCAAAATTGTACCACATAATCTAGGGAAATAATAAAGTGCAAAAGAACTGGCAAAATCTGAACAGTTGAACACAGGGTACTGTAAAGGATTAGAATACATTGGACCAAGCATCAGAATAACCTTTACACAATGCAAAACTACCATATCCCTTATGCAATAAGGGAAACTGAGCTTCAGAGTTAACACATCAAAGAAGCTGATGCCCAGACTTCAGCAAAAATAATAACAATCCATCCTAAGAAAAAGAAATATATGGCTCAGTCAAGGAAGCAATTTAAATTCCAGAGGATACACAGGCTTGTGACCAACTACTCAAAGAATTTCAAACAAATCTACTAAATTAAGTCAAAATGAAGGAAAACATGGATAAAATATAAAGTAATAGTGGATATAGAGTATTAGGATAAATTATGAATATAAAGAATAATTTGTGAGTATACAAAGAAACACAAAATATTACAGTGAAGAAATCCACTATAAATGAGATTCAAAATACACTGAAGGCATACAATAGCACCTTTTAATAGAAGGAAGAAAGAATCAGAAAACTAGAAGAGAGGACAAAAAATCATACAGGTAGAAGCACACGAAGTAAAAATTTAAAAAATTGAGCAGTGTCTTTGGGACTTGAAACACAACATGATGTATACAAACATATGGATCAAGGGTGTCCCAGGAGTAGAGGATGGAAAAGGGGCAGAAAAAATATTTGAGGAAATATTGGATGAAAATTTCCCAAGTCTTATGAAAGACATAAAAATACATGTCCAAGAAGTGCAACATACTCTAAACAGAAAAAAAAAACACTAAGAAACATACTACAAGACACATACTAATCAGAATGTCAAAAGCTATGGATAAAGAGAGAATTTTGAAAGCAGCAAGAGAAAAGCAATTTGTCTCATAACGGTATCTTCAGTAAGACTAAGTACTGATTCCCTCATCAGAAATCATGAAGCTGAGAAGGCAATGGCATGAAGCTGAGAAGGCAATGGTACTGATAGAGAACCCCTTTCAGCCAAAGTCTTTCTCCAGTTAAAGTGCCTTCAAAAAGGAGACAGTTTAAAATATTCACAAATGAATAGAAACTGAGTGTGTTCATCAAGAAAATATCTTCCTAAAAGAATTTCTAAAGAACATGTGGCCTCTAAGCCTCCTCTCAATTTAGAGGTAGAGTGCACATTGCCATCCCAGGGTCCTCAGGATGGAGGAATAATGTAAGTATTGAGTGGACTTACTGGTATTCTCCTATAGAATTACTGTAACTCTAGCATGGGAAAAGTTATATCATTGATGTGGAGACAGTGGCCACAGGAGTTGCTGAAGGCAGGGAGAGGGAAAAATAGGTGTGATGTTGGGGCATTTTTGGGACTTGGAGTTGTCCTCAATGATATTGCAGGGACAGATGCAGGGTATTACGTATCCTGTCATAACCCACTCAATGGACAGGGAGAGAGTGTAAACTACAACATAGACTATAATCCATGCTGTGTATCAGTGCTCAATAATGTACTCATCAAGTTCAATGAATGTACCACACTAATGAAAGAAGTTTTCAGTGTAGGAGTAGTGGGGAATTGTGGGGAGTGGGATATACTTATATTTCTTTAATGTGACACTTTGGGTGATCGATGTATCTTTTTTTAAAAAAAGATAATAAAAAATCACTAAAAGGAATTCTTCAGGTTGAAATGAAAAGAGAGTGACTGGGATTAGGGTGAAGAAGTGAAGCTCTTCAGTAGAGGTAACTAAAACTGTAAATTCAGCATCCATTAGTACTATAGCTTCAATATACTACATTAGTACTATATCCTCAATATACAACTCTACTCTCATTCCTATGAGTCACAATACAACTGAACAAAAATAAGTCATATTCTGTGATATTGGATATGCAAATATAAAGAGGCAATGCAGAATAAGAGCAATAATAAAGAAGGGAAATAGATACAAGAACAGAAAATGTGTATGCTATTGAAATTTACTTGATATCTTATCAAATTATGGATATAGGTTTTGTAACAAATCCCAACAATAGAAAATATTTTAATATATTTTTATTAGAGATGTTGTGAACTTACAAAGCAATCATGCACATGTGTGCAATTCCCATACAATACCACTCCACCAATACACTACATGCTGTGGAAAATTTGTTACAAATTATGAGATAGCATCGTGAAACGATTACCACTAACAATTGTCTATACTGTACATTTGGTATATTATTTTAAAAAAGAACAGAAAGAAAAATGGAAAGGGGATTAGTCAGATGCATCATAACTGATCAACTATAAAGAAAAGGAGGCTACAATAAAGGAAAAGAAAAACAAAAAAGATATGACATATGTATCCAAAGGGCAAAATGACTGAAGCAAGTATTACCTTTCCAGTAATAACACTGACTATTAGTGGATTAAATTTCCCCAATAAAAAGATAGACATTGGCAAATTACATTATAACGTATGATCCAACTATATATCGTTTACAACAGACTCAGCTTAGACCACTGTGGCAGATAGGTTGGAAGTGACAGCATGGAAAGAGATAATCTACACAAAGAGTAATCAAAAAGAGCTGGTATTGGCTACACTAATATCAGACAAAATACACATTAAGTTAAAAGCTGTTAGAAGAGGCAAAGAAGGTCACTATAAATTAATAGAACTGTCAATCCACCAAGAAATACCAGTCATAAACATTTATGTACCTAACCACAGTGCCCCAAAATACACCAGGCAAAAGCTCACAAAACTGAAGAGAAAAAATAGGCACCTCGACAATAATGGTTGGAGACTTCAATATACCGTTTGAATCAATTGATATATCTAGACAGAGAATTAAAAATGAAACTGAGAACTTGAATAATGTGATAAATGAACTAGACCTTACAGACATATATAAAAGATTGCACCCCAAAACAGCAGGATATACATTCTTCTCAAGTGGTCATGGATCATTCTCCAGGATACACCACATGTTGATGACAGAACAAGTTTCAATAAATAGAAAAACCTGAAGTTATACAAAGAAACTTCTCTGAAAAGAATGTAATAAAGTTGGAAATCAAAAACAGGCAGAGTACTGGAAAATCCACAAATATAGAGAAGCTAAATAACAGTTTCCTGAAAAATCACTAGGTCAAAGAAGAAACTACAGGGAAATTAGTAAATATTTTGAAATGAATAAAAATGAGAACACAACATACCAAACTTATGAGATATAATGTAGGCAGTGTTGAGAGAGAATTTATACTCCTAAATGCCTACAGTAAATAAGAAGAACTAAAATCAAAGACCTAATTACACACACAGAGGTACTAGAAAAATGATAGACCACTACATCAAAGCAAGCAGAAGAAAAGACAGACAAAGATTAGAGCAGAAATAAATGAAATTGGGAAGAAAAAAAATAAAGAGAATTAACAAAACCAAAAGTTAGTTCCTCAAGATCAACAAAATTGACAAACACTTAATTAGGCTAACAAAGTTATAAAGAGAGGAGATTAAAGTAAATAAAATCAGAAATGAAGGGGGATCCATTACTACTGATTCCACAAAAATAAAAAGGATGATAAGAGGATACTATGAACAAGTTAATGCTTATAAATTAGACAACTTGGATGAAATGGAAAAATTCTTAGAAACACACAAATGACCTACACTGACCCTACAGGAAATGGAAAATCTCAAGAGATAAATTATAAGTCAAGAGCTGAATCAGTCACCAAAAGCCTCCCACCAAGAAAACTCCTGGACCAGATGGCTTCACAGGGGAATTCTATCAATTATGTCAGAAAGAATTAATACCAGTCCCACTCAAACTTTTCCAAAAAATTGAAGAGGAGGGAACACCACCTAAATCATTTTGCCCTCTATCCCATGAAGTTACACTGAATACACATTCTTAACTTTGCTTGTTGACTTCAATTCTAGTAGTAATTATAGGTTTCCTTTTTCAATGCAATATATTCTCCTTTCCATGCTTACACACATTCAAAAATATGAAGTAACCATGATAAAAGAGGATGTGTCCTGTAGAGTAACTGGCTCAGAGGGGTCCACCTAACATGTGGGATATGGAAATGTCCTCTTTGAGGGGGAACTGTTGGCCCATGCATGAATAGAGGAGGGGCTCACATTCCAAGCACAGGGAAGAGCACTTCAGAAAATAAGCAGGACTTGGGAAAAGACGATCCTGGATGTTTTTAAGGAAGATTGATGAAAGTGTGTGTGAAAGCAGACAGGGGTCTGATCTGAGGGGAACATTAATGGGATGAAATTATGACATTTATTTTAAGTGCTGGAGAATTCATGGAACAAGAGTTAAAATTAATTTTTCATTTTAGAAGCAATAACACTCCAAGGATGCAGAAACTGTGGAAGCCACTGTGGTTTCAGTGCAGCTGGGAAACTAGATTTTCTGTCCTCTCCTTCTCTAAAGTCATCTAATGAATTTAAAAAGTGAAATTTTCCAAATGTACCTCAATGCCAAAAATCCAATAGACTCAGTCAATATTTGTGTTAACATTGTGCTAAGTAGAATTCTAAAAAGCCTGAAGACACCTGCCATCGGGTGTATACACGCCTTCTCTCAGCTGCTGAAACAGATGAATCCTGGGTCAGAACTCTGCCATTTACAGGCTGTGGGACTCTGAGAAAGGTTCTTCACCGACCTGGGACTCACGTTGTCTCCCTTAGAATGCAGATAACGATAGTCACCACCTCATAGGTTAAAAATAACTGTGAAGATTAAAAGCGATGGCAGGTGAGGAGCTCACACCCTGGCACCTCTGAAAGCCCAGTGGGTGCAGCCTATTGAGTGCAGACAGCTCTGAGCATGCGTGGTGGTACCTGCAAGAGAGAAGTGAGGGGGAAGGCGAAAACGAGGAGGAAAAGGAAAGAGAAGAAATTAAAGAGGAACGGGAAAGGGAAGGGAGAAGAGGGGAATAAGAAAGAAAGCAAGAATGAGGGAAGGATCTCTGGCAAGGAAACTAGGAAGGCCCTGCCCTGGCACGCCCCATCAGGCAGGGCTGCTGTCCCTCTCAGGGCAGAGAGAGCGTCTCCACACTCTGCTTGTAGCGAGTGGGAAGCAGCGACTCCTCCTGAGACGGGGAGACCCACCCATGGGCAGAGGTCATCAACTGTCGGGAGCAAAGATGTCTGGACATCAGGAAAGAGCATGTGGACTGCACATAAACTAAGACACAGTGCGAGGAGCTAAGACTTCCTGTAGCTGGAGGAAGTTTTATAATAATAACAAAGTTGAGTCTCCTGAGCCTGGGGCAGTCAGCTGCTCACCCATCACCCCACCTGTCCCCGCTTTAGGCCACGCCCACCGCCCCAGCACCCCTGAGTGCAGCACTTCCCCACATCCCCCCCCTCAGCTGGTCTGCAAGACCAAGAGCCCGTTTGGGGACCTTGAGATCCTTTTCCAACTCTGACGTCCAGGCCTCGGGATGGGATCCTCTCTGGTTTCAAAACTGGAGTGTAGCTTCTATTTTTAATACTTTTTCTATAAAAGGAGGTTTTTAGAATATTCCAAGATTTTTCATGTTGATGCTAACATGTTCCCGCCCAAAAGACGCAAAACAATTCCATGAGTGAAACGTAGTATTTTGAAGAAATGGGGAAATGGAGTACAGATGACGAGTAAAGAAATGGAAAAGAACAGTAAGGGGGCAGATTTGCTGGTGGATGAGCGCCTCCCTCCCAAGTAAGATCCCTGGTTCCTCCTTAAAAAATTTAAAAAAACAGGTAAAGGAAGATGGAGACAAAGAAATTGCAGAAGAGGGCTAGAAGATGGAGGAAAAAGAAGCAAAAATTAACTCATCAGAGGAAAAGAAATAAAATAGGAAGTGAAAAGGGAAAGCAGAGATGCTTGTTTGTTGTTTGTCTTTTTATAGCATGCCTGTTCCAGGCATTGACAATTCCCAGTCCTAGCTTTTCAATCTGTGCCCCTCCCACCTAACAATTTTATTTGTTCTTTATTGAAATCCTGGCTCCCAGTGAGAGCACGTGTAGGTCAGGCCTTCTCATCTTCCCATAGAAGGAGCCACTTAGGCTGCTCCGGGGCTTGGGGAGGAAGAGGAGGGTTTATAAAGGCTAACGAGGTGGGACCTAACATTTTACTAAACTAAATTTTTGACGGAGCGGCCACTGGAGGACGTAAGTCTGGGTTGCCAGGACACGGGCCCTGAGCTCCGAGGCCCCATCCCCATGGGCGAGCACAGGTGAATTACCACCAGGGGTCAAGGCAGCCGAGATTTAAGCCTGGAAAGACTCAGTGGATAAACTATTGAGCTCCTTTTCCCACATCACTGTCTGCATGTAATTGCCCGGAAAATATGCTCACAAGTCATAATAGGAAATTACTTGAATTTTATGCCTCTTTTTTCTCATATGTAAGGGGAGGAATATGACTTAGTAAGATTGATGTGAGGATTAAGTGAAAAAATTCATGTAAAGTGCTAAGCAGCTGGCCTACTAGATACTCAGGTTGCTAAAAATGTCAATCACTGTACGTAACAGGAGTAGCTCAATCTGCCTATTGTTTGACTTCCTTCCAGGGCTCCTTGAGCCCATTCTTCACAGTCATAAATCTTTCAAGCTCCAAAATATTTGAAGCTTGCTGTTCCTCTCTGTCTTCAGTACAGCTGTCACTGGCCACACGTGGCTACTGAGCCTGGAGATGAGGCTAGTCCATACTGAGACTTGCTGTAAGTGTAAAAACACATCAAATTGGAAAACTTAGTACAGAATTATATGTATGAAATACTTGATTAATAATTTTATATTGATTAGATGTTCAAATGGTAATATTTTAGATATATTAGGTAAATCAAATAAGTTATGAGAATTAATTTCACAGCTTTCTTTTTACATTTATAATGTGACTCCCGGAAATTTTTTTAGATATATATGTGGTTCTCATTATATTTCTATGCAGCGGGGCTGTCTAGATAATGCTAAACTACCACACATATCCAAGGCTTTACACAAAAATATTTTGAATTTGATATTAATTTGCCCCATGTGAAAATGAGATGAGATTCCCTGGGCTCACACCCAACACATTAGCAAAGGTTAGAGTAATTATCAGTGAAAAGATTCTTTCCAGTCCAATCCCCTCATACAGATGAAAACACTGGCAGAGGGATGCCTGCTTCAGATTGTTCAGCTGCTAAACACCTGGGCTCCTGTGTCCTGACATCTAGTTTTCTCTTGATTCCTCTTTACCACTCTATCTCCTTCTAATCAATTAACCCTCAAAAAAATTTCTCAATACATTTTCTCACAAGTACAGGCATAGAAATTACAAGAATGTAAGCTATAATAACACAATTGCCCAGGAATACAAATATACTTAGATTCAAATTATTGTAAGATGTGAAATGCATGAGGTTTTGAGGGAAGGAGAGGGAAGAATAGGTGTAACATGGGGGCATTTTCAGGACATTGGAATTCTCCCACATGACAATGCAATGAATGATATAGGCCATTATACATTTTGTCATAATCTATAAAATTGAGCAGAGCAGAATATAAACTCTAATATAAACTATAGTCCATGGTTAGTAGCAGTGCTTCAATATGTGTTCTTTAATTGTAACAACTGTATCACACTAAGGAAAGATGTAAATTTGGGAAAATGTGGGAGGAGAAGGGACTGGAGCATATGGGAATCTTCTATATTTTTTATGTACCATTTATGTAATCTAAATCTTTAAAAATTAAAAAAATAACTTTTTGAAAAGGTGTGAAATATTTTGCATACCTAACTTCTCACATACCTACACAAGCTCACATATTTACTGGACATGACATATGATGTAGGGAGCTAAAAGGAGGTTAGCAGCTTCTACCTGCCCCTCCCAATGCTAGCAATAGTGGGGAATATAAAACAGTATGAGACCAGTTTCATGCTCCTTGCCATTAATGCTCTTACAATTTAATTCCACAATCAAGATACACGCAAGAAACTGAACTAGTCCCTTCAGACAACAGCATCAGATGGGAAAGGCAGTGTGGGAAACAGAAAATTTATGACCAATAGTCCGTGGACTTGAACCCCGTTACTCCCTCATTTAACAAGCATTTATTGAATGCCTGAAGTATACCAGATGCTGTGTTAGATGCTGAGAATACCAAACAGGTAGAGCTTCCTGCCCTCACGGAGCCTCTAGTCTAGTGGGGGAGAAAAATAATAAACAGTATTAATAAGCACAAAATGTACTATGTTAGATAATGATATGTACAAAAAGAAAATTAAGGGTGGGAGGAAGGCAGAGGTGCTGGAGCAGGTTTATAGGTTTAGGAAGTTCAGGAAAGGTGTCAGTGAGAAGGTAACATTTAGGGAAAGATCTAAATGAAGTGAAAATACCCCATGGACACCCCAGCAGACACCCCCTATGAAACCTGCTTTCCTTTCTCCCCACACCCTCCACCCTCCCTCTCCTCTGTCCCTTCTTCTTCTCCATTCCTCATTCCCAGGTAAGCAATGGCTTCCCTTTCTCCTTCCCCCTCTCTCTTTCCCCAGCTCCTCTCAGCCTTCCTCCCCTCCATTTACTGACCCATCTCTTCTCAGGTGTCAACTAGTCCTTTCTACCCCTGCCATGTGGCATCTCATGTGACAATTTATCTCTTTAAGAGAAGGTTCTATCTCCCAACTCTGGCCCTAATCTTCTGTATCCCTGATGCTAGCAAGGTTCTCTGTGCAAAGTCTGGACAGGGTTGAAGGAAAGGAGAGGACAATGGAGCCAGGGAGGCAGAAGAGAGCAGGGAACTGACATTAGCTGGTACTGTCACGTGCCCTGCTTCCCAAATGAGGAGACTAAGGCTAAAATGGTGATGTCATGTGCTTAAAATGGTGATGTCATGTGTCAGGACTACAAAACTCCTGAGCAGTAGAACCATGACTTAAACCAAATACTAACTAATAAAAGGATCAGACTAGATGGTGAATAAGCATCTTCCCTCTCTAAGAGTCTTTCTCAAGAAAATAAACAAGCTTTTATTTTACCATGGGTTCACTGTGGAAGCAAATGAGAAACAATCCATGGCCTATGTCACAGTAATAAAATGTTGATAATCGAGATAAGAAATAAAATGAGAACAGAGGAGACCTGTGATACAGCTGATGGTTCAACAAATGCCAACTTGCAACAGGTTTTTTTTAATACTTTATGATAATAGTAAAGGGATGCAATGTCCCAGACATTGGCAAGCATCATATCAGTGGATCCTCCAAAAGCCCCAAAGGGGCAGATTGGATTACCCTCATTATATAGATAAGGAAACTAGGACTTAGAGAGAGTAAATACCACAAAAAAAGTCACACAATTTTTAAATCCAGAAATCAGGATTCAGACTCAGGCAGCCTGATCAAGAGCCCAAATTCTAAAACAGAGTGCCGGCCCCTCAATAGTTATTACTCATGGATTCTAATATTTGGGGACAAAGCATCAGACACTCTTAGAGGGAGAAAGAAGCTTAGAAATGAAAGTTCTCATTTATTCATTGGAAAACCGAAGGACAGCAAGTGAAGGACATGATCTGGTCATTTAGGGACAGAATTGAAATTTGAAACCAGTGCTCATTTACCTATGTTTTTGCTTGTAGTTTTTTTTTTTCTTGAGGCCACCATCGAATTGGATAAAAAGACTCCCTACAATGCTGAGGGAAATGTTTCACTGATTGTAGTTGCAGTCAGCTGTAGATGCAATCAACTGACTACATAACCCAAATCTTGTTAGGTTTTTACTCAATGCAGTAGTGAACTAATTACAGACATCTTAGGGAAGGAATCCATTGACCTCTGCAAAAATAGAGAATGAAGAAAGGTACTTGGAAAAGTAACTCCTTTACCAAAGGGCCTCTTCATATTCAACATTTTCCATCATCTCATCCCTCAAGCCCTAACCATGCCTCCAACCATTCTCTCCCCCAGACTAATTATCAGCAACTTACAAGATGACTGAACTGAGAGATTAAAAAAATCACAATAACTCATGAGGGATAGTCCCAGAAACCAAGATAGCCAATGTCATAGAAACGGTCACACTGCATTGGTCAAGGAGAAGATCCTAGAGGACTCATGAGGTCTGAAGATATATTTCTGTGTGTTTGTAGTCATCTGAAGGAGATCCTATAAAACAATCCTAATCCTGGGAACCTATATGAGTTTCCTCATATGTAAAATCTCTGCAGATGTGATTAAGTTTAAACCTCAGATGGGAGAATTGCCTGGATCAAAACCCCGGACCCCCAATGCTATCACATATATTCTTACAGGAGGGACATTTGACAACAAATAGAAAACAAGTGGTATTAAGACAGTAAAGACAGGAATTAAGAGGCTTGAGGACTGAATAAATCAACCACAACAATCAAATTATTCATTGCAATAAGGCTCTTAATATAGGTCTTATGTTCTATTTCTATGGTGGAATCCTGACGGATTTTATTACCAAGCATGGGTGGTTCCATAACAAATACCAAATATGTGGACGTGACATTGAAAATGTCTTATGGGTAAAGACTGGAAGAATTTTGAGACCTGATAAAGCCTAGATTTTCTCAAATAGAAATATAGACATTTGCTTCTTTTGTGGGCTCAGAGGAAATGATGAACTGTTACTTTAAAAGGGAAAGATGACAATTCTTTTATATAAAAGAACATTGTTGAATTTTGTCTGAGAGTTTTTTTGTGTGAAAAGCAGAACTCAAAATCAATAAATTTCTACACTTAGCCTAGGAGATTTCCAAGCAAAGTGTTCACGCCATGTCCCAGTTTCATCTTGCTACCTATATAAACTGCGGAAGAAAGGGAAAATGGGGAAGTGAAAAAATAACTGTTAAGTAAAAAGGAAATAGGAATTATGATTTGGGTAATATTCCATATGTCTAGAAGCAAAAGATGCTAACATTAATTTATCAACTGTAAAGAAAGAATGAACTGAAGATAAAGTCAATGGAGATTTGACAACTTTTGCAAGTGGAAAGACATTAGGTATGTGCATAGGGATCACTTCAAACAAGGAGCAGAAATGAGGAACAAAGATGGGAATATCCTGGAAAGATCCATGGGGGACCCTCTTGTCTAATGATATGTGAAATGGAGAGAAGACGTGCACATTTAATACCTGATACTCCTTCATATCAGGTATTAAATTCTAAATAATATTTCACTTATTTTTTCTAATATAAAATAAAAAGATATATAATTCAGTGTTGTTACACTAATTTAACCTACCACACATACATCATCCATTATACAAGCAATAGTTGCTTAATGGACATTTTTTACTGACTTTAAGAAGAATGTCTATAGCTACGCAAGTAGATTTCAACCTATCTTTTTAATCAAATTTTAGATTGAATTGATCCTAGCTTGTCTTATCTTATAGACTTCAGGGAAACTTCCATGCAGCTCTGCCAGGAACTCAAATATTCCAAATTTTGGATTTTTATACTGCTTTGTAGCAAAGTCTCTCTGAGTCAAGCAAAAAAAATGCCACTTAAAAGTTCCTGTTGAATGAACAGGCAACATTAAGTCAACAGTTATTTCAGTCTATGAAATTGTTTTCAGGTTATGCACATTTTTTACCTTATTGAAGTATATTGCTCATGCATAAACTTACGTAAACAATATGTGTATAGTAATAACTGTGAACCTACAAAACAAATATAAAACATCATACAGGACTCTAGTACCTCACCCTACAACCAGAAACTTGCACTGTTGTTAGACATTTTTAAGTAGTTATTAAAGAGCATTGTCAATATATTACTACTAATCAAAGTATTTTCCCTCAACCCACCCTACTATTATTATTATATTTGTATCATTTATATATGAAGGTACATAAACAATAAATGTATAGTAAAAGTTGTGCACTTAGAAAGCAAACATGCATAACATCATAAAGGAGGCCCATACATTGGCCCACCACAAACACCTTGCGTTTTTATGAGATGCTTGTGTCACATTAAGAGCGAATATTGTAAAAATCTTATTACTAATTATAGTCATTATCTTATATTTGGTGTATTTTCCCCAAAACCACAGTGTTGTTATTTTTTAAATATATTTTTATGACAGAAGTTATAATCTTAAAATACAATCATGCACATGTGGAGAATTCCCAAACAACATCCCTCTAGCAACACACCACACAGTGGCGGGATATTTGTTACAGGTAAGATAATGTCCTCTGATTATTACAACCTCCATAGTGTACATTTGGCACACATTTTGCATACTGACCCATTATCAACAAAGTACATCTTCAGTATAGATGCAAGAATATTATTTTATTATTGCTAACCACAATCCATAGTTCACTGCAGCTCTATTTTTCCCATGCTACCAGACCTTCCCACCACCCTGCATTAGAGATGTACATTTGCCCTAGCTAACAAAGGACACTCTTGCATTTGTACCGTCAGCCACAATTCCCATCCACCTCTTGGTTTACCTTGCTATTTGGTTCCTAGAATATTCTCTAGCATTCTGTCGATTGGCTCTTACATCCCTAGACATCCATTTTCAGCCACAACCCCATTTATAATCTGTTAATCACTATTTATTATCATCCACTCTATACATTTCTGCACTTATACAGTAAAGCTAATTAAAACTTGTACATACATTCAACATCAGTAGTCTGTCCCTGGCCTGCTCTTATCTCCTTTGAGAAACCACCATCTAACACCAGGTCTTGAGGATATTTTCTTAAATTTTCTTCAGAAAATTGATGGTTCTTGATTTTATTTTTAGGTTTTTTATCAATTTTGAGTTAATTTTTGGATAAGATGTGAGATAGGGGCCCTCATTTCTCCTTCTGGCTATAGATATTGTACTTCCAGCACCATTTATTGATTGGACTCTTCTGACCAAGATGTGTAGACTTGACAGGCTAGTCAAAAATCACTTGACCATACATGTGAAGGTCTGTTTCTGAAGCATCAGTTTGGATCCATTTGCCTTTGTGTCTGTTTTTATGCCAGTACCAAGCTATTTTACCACTATAGCTAGATAACATTCTTTAAAATCTGGACAGGAGAGTTTGCTTTTCCTTTTTAAAAATTTCTGGCTATTCAGGACCCCTTACACTTCCAAATAAATTTGATAATTGTGTATTTTTTTTTAAAATGCTGGTGGATATTTTACAGGATCGCATTGAATCTATATATAAATTAGAGTGGAATTGACATCTAATGAAATTTAGTCTTCCATTGCATGAGCATGGAATGTTTTTCCAGTTATTTAGGCCTTTTTAAATTTCTTTTAACATTGAGTTGCAGCTTTCTGAATACTAGTGCTTTACATCATTGTTTAAGTTTATTCCTGCCTATTTGAGTGTTATCTGCATTTTGAGAACAAAATGCTGGAGAGAAACAATAAAGTAGTCAAAATGCACCCCGTACACTAAATGACAGAACCACTATAGCAAGAGGATTTACATTGCAATTTATTACTTCCATGGCAGGACTCAGGTGTCTCTTCTCCAGCAAATATTTTACATTTGATTAAACTATTAAGTTCCCATGTTTGCCACTATTTACACCAAGTCCAACTTGGCAACTTCGTGCATCAAGGTGGACAGCACTGAGGAAGGTAGCGTACACAAGAGAATGGGGATTTTGAGGTGCATCAAATATTTCACCTAACATCTTCTGAGACTCTATGGAGTTAGCTTTTCCAAGATGATAAGGAAATGGTGAGGAACAGAAGAATGGTTGATACAGGTCTCTCCCAGACTTAACCACAAGGTAGAGACAACTCTGTTTTCTAAACTGAGCTCTCATTAACTGAGACCAAAGCAGAAGTTAGAAGCAAAAACATAAACTAAAACCACAATGATGTTTTTAACTGTACCAATTAATGACACATTCTACATAATAAAAAATCTGGAACAAATGTTAAAATGCAAAGTACACTACAACGACTGATATAAAGATAGAATTTTTCAGGCATTCTTGAAAAAAGCATGCTTTCAAATTGACAAAAGAACGCAAACTCTGAAAGTTCACCTATTACATAATTAACTAAGATATTTCAGCATCTCAAATCAGCTGAATATCAGAATCAGGTGTCACAATGGTTGGAAATATGAATCTTGAGCCACATTTGGACAAACTAGTCAGAATTTCCAGAACTGGAGTTCAGGAATCTGTTCTGAGAGAACTCACCGAATTTATAGCCTGCTGCACAAATCCATGAATGGGCATTTAGAAACTAATGCTGCAACATATAAGCTGTACCAATGACATAAAGGCCAAATTTAAATGTTTTTAGGTAGATTTTATGAAGATTGAGATAAATAGAGCATAGCATGATGATCGTTATATTTATTTTAAAAGAAAAGAAATGACAACCTGGTTAAGGATTGAAAACACGTAGATGTGATTTTGAAATTAAAGGTCAATCTCTGACTTTATCGTGATCTTGGCAAAAAGCAGGAATGTGCAGACTACTCAAGAGAAGAGCAGGCAAAACAATAGGTTACATCAGAAACTAGAGGATTCTGAGATATGAGTATATATCTTTATTATCATAAAGACACAGGACATAATACACTGAGAAGGAACGGCCACCTGTAGAGCCTGAAAATGAAGACAGTGCCCAAATGTGGTCTTAGTTCCAAGCAATACTCACATATTTTACATGTATCGACTCACTGAGCCTCACAACAATGCTAAAAAACATGAAACAATTTTCATATCATTGTACCACAGAGTAGTAAAGTAACTTCAATTTCCGGGACTAGGAGGTACCAGAACCATAAGCATAAACTTCATACTTTAGGGATCAAGGTCATAGAGAAATCTGTACTCATTTATTGATAAGTGTATTTACAAAATAGAGTGATTCTTAGTAGGAGTATGAAAGAAAGAGATGATTTCCCATCTTTTGTGTATTGCTTTCTTTTTTTAAAATAAATCAATATTATAATACATATCAATAAAGCATGAATTCATCCAAAGTGTACAAAGTTATTTAGTATAAATTATATTTAGCTAGATTTTTGCATATCAAATTGTATCCTAACAATCTAATGAAATTGTTTATTAACTCTAGCTAGGAATAGATATTCATGACCATTGTAGGCTTCATTTCTGTAGCTGGTCGCATGGTCAAAGTACCTATCCATCACTATATTCTTCCACTACCTATTCCATGTTCCCTTCACCCTCACCCAGCACCTCAGTTGGCCCTGTTTTTTTGCCTGATGGGATGACTCTAGCTTTCATTCCTGAGGATTCTGGGCCATTGAGTGTCATTCCTGGGTTGACTTGTAGCAGTTTTCCATAGACTTTCATCACAGAGCACTGTAATACTAGGAGGTGACCTAGGTCATCTGCATCCCAGACAAACTCTTCCTACCACCAATGTGTACTAGCAGTCCTTTTCCTTTAGATAGAATCAATTAACCCAGCCAATACCATAATTCCCTTCTTTCTCTTTTGATTCAGAGGCATGAAAAGACCAAAGTGGGGAGGCTGCAGTCTTACCATCAAGATCAATGGAATAGTGCTTGTGCTTGTGTTTCCTGGTGGAAGCACTCCTCCTTTTGGGACAAAGACCTGAAGACCAGTTGAGCTTGAATTTGCATGGCCTGGAAATAAAAACTTTCCTGGTGAATCTCTGGGGTAATAGTGAATAGTAGTCACTCACATTTCCAATCCTTGTTTCTAGGATTGTGAATGACAGCTAGGGGAGAAATAGCACCATAGAGTGAATGTTGATTTAGAGCATACAAAGCTTCCTGGAAAGCATCGTCCCAGTCCTGCAGGTACTGTCACTTACTTGACAAGGTAAGTGAGCCTTTATAAGACCAATACACTGAGATGGAAGAACCCTGTATTTTGTTGGGTTTATCTCCCATCCCCTCTCATCCAAAAGTCAGGTTATTCATTAACAGCCATTAGTATAACCCAACTACACAAAAGAATACCAGATCTGTAGGAGATTGCAACTAGTATTTGTTTAGTAAGTATGTGAATGAAAGGATAAATCAATCATATAAATCAATCATATAAATCATATAAATAAACTTAATTTACAAGTAAAACAGAATTCTAAGCAATGAACTAATGAGTAATTTTAAATTTTTTTTGTTATTTCATAAATTTGCAGAAATGAAAATCGTTTAGCATAGCCATAAGTATTCAAGGGGAAATAAATTTTAATACAGGGTAAAGCTACCAAATATGAAAAATGTTTTAGGGCTTAGTACTCTTGGATGCACACAACAGAAATGGAGTGGGTTTTGCTAAGCAAAAATGAAAATATAAAATGAATATCGTGTGGCTTGCAGATCTGATCACAAGCTGGGGCAGCATAGGAAATGTGTGGGAAGTTAGATGGCATAACACAGTCTGGAACATCACAAAATGAGAAAGATATGCTCCCACTCCTTCCACAGATGGATGGTGGACACTCCTGATCACAAAACCAATGCTGGATGCCAGTCGTGAGACATTGGAGTTTGAAGACATCTACTGCTGCAATTATGGCAGAGGATTCAGTCTGAAATATTTTAGACTCAGAGATGCATATTGGAAAATTTTCTACATGTTATGTTCAACTTGTGTGAATCTAGCAACTGTAAATAAATTGTCAACGCAATTACTGTTTTCCAACTTAGTGTTTTTAGAGAATCCAAGACAAGATACAACCTCTTCCTGCATATAAATATATAAGAAATAAGAAATAGAACCAGCAAGGTGGTGGCAAGTAAGGAGTTCCTAGAATCAGCTCGTGTGCTACAGGGCAATTAGTAATCACCCAGAGCTATCTAAAGCACCTGTCTGTTGGCTCCAGGAGACAAGAAGGTCTTCCTGGAACATTGTTGGAAGATTGGAAGGAGGATACTACCTATCTGCAAAGAATATTTGTGAGTAGGGCCCTCCATATCCCAGAAGCTGGTGCCTATCTTCTGCTGGCTACATATTCTGCCTAAGGAGTATTCCATGGCTGGAATTGGAAGCTCCACTTCCCATATAAAGGATGGAAGAGATGGTTGGGCACCAACTAAAGATACTAATTAGTAAATGTAGTGGACTATATTATATTCCTAAGAAGATCTGTTGTTTAAAACTCTGCATGTCAGAAAGAGGCCAGTAACACCATTTTCACTCCACCTCTGGCACAAGGGGAAGCACATGGACTGAAAATCACAGTGCTTGTATGGACCAGCTTCTTTTCATCCTGATCAAATTGCTGTTCTGGCATGAGCCCCATCCCCACTTATGGCAGGGATATAGCTGGAAAGGCATGCACCAGCCTATCCAGGAAAATATAGACCACACCAAAGAGGCTGGTGATCATCCTACCTGGGCACTGCAGGCTGCCACAGGGGCTACCCTGTGACTGGAATTGGAAGCTTCATTTCCCAAAAACAGGGGCGGAAGAGACGATTGACCACTGATTTCAGCTACTGAATAATAAATTTGACTGGTTAAAGTATAACTCTAAAAATAGCTAAAGTTTAAAATGTCCAAGTCAGAAAGTATTTGGTAGCCGCCATTTTGACTACACACAAAGCATGAGGACAAGCAAGCTTACTGAAAATCATCGTGATTGTAGGGACAGGTATCTTTCACCCAGGTCGGCCTGCAGCCCAAGCCTAGGCTTCAGCCCCATCTCTAGCAAGGAGAAAGCTGCCGGGCCCTGCACCAGCCTTTCCAGGTAAATGAAGGTGCACATTTCACAAACAGAAGAGTATGATATGTACAGTCATATTGGACCTGCACTGCCTAGATTGCTCTCCATACCAGTAGCTCCATCCCAGCCCCAGGAAGGGGAGAGAGGCACTTGAAGCTTCATAAGTCTCTGGGCAACCATAGTCTAGAACTACACAACTTGGATTACTACACATAGTTGTAGCTTCATCCAAACACCTTGCAAGAAGAAATGTGGAAGAAGATTCATCAGTTCCTAGGGCACAGAGGGCAGCTGGAGCCTCTACAGCTCACAACACCAACTGCATCCTTGGCTCCTACTACACAACCAGCAAGGGAGAAAGAGCAAAAAAGCCCTAAAATAAAGAGCAAAACTTCACCCCGAATGAATAATCTAGTAAACCAGACATCAATGCACAAAGAAAAAAATTCAGTCTACACCAAGAACCAGGAAGATATGACCCAGTTAAAGGAGTAAGATAGGCCTCCAGATGGTGAAAGAGTTGAAACAACTAATCATAGATGTTCAAACAAATCTTCCTAAAAATTCATTGAGATGGCTAAAGAGATTAAGGATAATAGGAAGACATTGGATGAGTACAAAGAAGAATTTGAAATCATACATAGAAAAATATCAGATCTTTTTGGAGTGAAAGACACAGTAAATGAAATTTAAAATACACTGGAATCATATAAGAGCAGATGTGAGGAAGCAGAAGAAAGGATTGGTGAGCTTGAAGAAAACGCCTCTGAAAGTGAACAAACAAAAGAACAGATGAAGAAAAGAAGGGAAAAAAATTGTACAGAGTTTCAGATAAATAAAAGACAGCAAGTGACATGCAAACAGATGTGTCATGGTTGTCCGAGAAGGAGAAGATGAGGGAAAAGGAGCAGAAGGAATATTTGAAGACATAATGGAAGAAAATATCCCAACCCTATTGAAGGACATAGATTTCCATATCAAGAAGCACAACATACTCACTTCCAAATAAACTGAGTTTGTAACCAAAAGACCACCTTTGCAGGAAATACTAAAGTGTGTGCTACAGCCTGAAAACAGAAGACTGGAGAGAGAGGCCTGGAAGAACATAAAGAAATGGAGATTTTATCAATAAAAGTAACTAAAAGTATCAGAAGAGTGGTAAAAATAATATAAGACAGAAAAAAACACAAATATTCAGGAATAAACTTAACCAATGATGTAAAGCACTTTATCCAGAAAAATACAACTAATTGGTAAAGAAATCAGAAAGACCTAGATAATTGAAAGAACATTCCATGCTCATAGATTAGAAGACCAAACATCATTATGATGTCAATTCTCCTGAAATTGGTACACGGATTCAATACAATCCAGATAAAAATTCTACCAGAAGATCTAAATAAATGGAAAACATGATTACAATTTTATGGGGAAGGGTGAGTGGTCCTGATTAGGCAGAAGAATCTTAAAGAGGAAAAGCGAAGTTGGTGAACTCTCATGTCCAGAATTTAAATTGTGCTGCCTAGGTACCTTGGTAAAAACAACGTGCTACTGTCATAAATACAAACTATAGACCAATGGAACCAAATTGATGGTTCAGAAAAAGACACTCACATCATGGTCAAGTGATTTTTGACTAGCATGTCAAACACACTCGGTTCTGGCAGAACAGTCCATTCAACATATGGTGCTAAAAGAACTGGATATCCATACCCAAAATAAGGAAAGAGGACACCTTTCTCACACCTTATCCAAAGTTTAACTCAAAATGGATCAATACCCTAAGTATAAATGCAAGAACCATATTGCTTCTACAAGAAAATGTAGGAAAATATTTTCAAGATGTTGTAGTAGGTGGTGGTTTCTTAAAGGACATAAGAGGATGACTGCGATGGCCTACTGATGTTTAATGTATGTAGAAGTTTTATTTAACTTTACTGTAAAAGTGTGGAAATGTATAGAGTGGATGGTAATACATTTAGTGAGTAACAGCTGGTTTAAAAAGTGGAATGTGGCTCAAAATGGTAGTCTAGGAATGTAAGTACCAAATTAAAGAAAGCTAGAAAATAATCTAGGGAATGAATAGCATGGCAAACCCAAAAGTGGATGAGACTTGTGGTGGATGGTACAGAGACAAGAGTGACCTTGTTGAGCTAGAGCAGGTGTACATCATTATTACAAGGTGGTGGGAATGTGGAGAAGTATGGGAATAATACAATTGGAGTGATAATGGACTGTGGTTATTAGTAATAATGTAATATTCACATATCTATGCCAAAGATGTACTGTGTTGATAATAGGGGAGTATGGAAAAGGTGTGCCAAATGTATGCTAAGGACCGTGCAATAATCTGATGATACTATCTCATAATCTCTAAAAAATGTTCCTCCATGGTGTGGTGTGTTGATAGACGGGTGTTGTTTGGGAACTCTGCACATGTGCATGATTGTTTTGTAAGCTTAAACTTTTGTCATAAAAATATATTTAAAAATAGTTAATAGAGTAGGTTGAGGGAAAATACACCTAATGTAAGATAATGACCATAGTTAGTAATATTTTAGCAATATGCTTTCATAATTTGTACCAATTCTCAAAACAGTGCAAGGTATTGGTGATGGGTTGACATACAAGACCCCTGTATGATGTTATGCATGTTTGCTTGTAAGTTGCCAACTTGTATTATACACTTATTATTTATGCATGTTCATGTATAAATTATATAAAAGTAATAATAGGGTGGTTAGGGGAAAATACTTTGGTTAGCAGAAATATTTTGAAGTTACTCTTTAATCATTAGTTAAAATATTTCAAAACAATGCAAGATATTGTTGGTAGGTTGACATATGAGAGACCTCAATGATGTTATGTATGTTTGACTTGTAAGTCCACAAATGATAGTATACACTTATTGTTTATATATGTGTATTTATGACTGGTATACTTATATAACTTTAAACATATATGAAATTTATAAGTGTGTGTATATACATATTCATGTGCATGTATATATATATCCATATATATGGAGAAACCAGCTTACAACGTTTTAATCTCTAACACTGTGCTCTGAGAATTTCACCTTCATCTTCACTGGTTCATTGCAGGAACCTCCCTTAGCCAAGATACATTTTGTAGCAGCATTGTTGGTCTAAGCCTCACATATTGAGCCTTTTATCTGAGGTACATGGCCAGAGAAACAATAATTAGGGATAAGCTGAAAAATACTCAGGCTCCTGTTTTACAGTGTTCTTATTACAAACTTTTTACAAACCAGAAATCTTCCTAGTACATGATCCTCCTATTCAGGTAGATCCAAGAAATAAAATGGGTTATGACACAAATGCTACCAGTAACACAAGCTTCCTCTACCTAACACAGTTAGAGACTGTATTTCTGCTTGATTATTTTTCCTATTATGAGTTGCACAACATCTCTGATTCACTCCCCTGTCATTTTCTTACAACACTAAGACTTTGATCAAATCTTTCCTTCTCAGTAGAGACTTCCATGACATTCAATGTCCCCAATTTTTAAACTCCTCCATGTTCCATGCTTATGACCATGTGCCTTTACAACTTTTCCTACAAAGAATTACAGAGCATTTGCTTTCCTCTTAAATGTGAGCTTGTCTTGGGAATTCCATTAATCAAAACAAGACAACCATAGGAAATTGCTCTGATTCCAGGTTTTCAAAAAACAAAGAAAGGCAACAAGATGATGACACCATCCTAGAACCTCTGGCTCCTGCCCTGCTGTGTTTCAGATGAGAGAAGATGTGCAAACTTGAACATGGTATTTTCCTTCCAAGGTCATCCTCCTGTTCAGATATAAAGTCCATCATATTAAAATAGGGTATGAAATGAATGAAACAGTCATCTATAAAGGTGAAATCAAATGTAAAAAAAAGAAAATTTGATTTTCCCTCATACAAGAAGGTAGATGCCTTTACTTTCCTCCTTTTCCTTAGCTCACCTATTTTAGAAAAATTCAGATTGTAAATGAGCTCTCTGTCCTGGTAAGATTGTGAAAATTGGAAGAAGAAATGTAAAAATAAAAGCCACTTTCTCTTTGATGGTGCCTTCCTTCTTTCTCTGTTGTCCTCACTTGATAGAACAGAGTGACTCTTGTTGGCGACTAATGTGCCTGGTGATTTTAAGTTGAAGCCTCTGCTCATTTATCGTTTAGAAAATCCAAAGACCAATAAAAAGAAATGCCAAATCTGCTCTGCCTGTGCTCTTGAAATTGAACAAGAAATCCTGAATGACAGTCCTCTGTTTCCAACATGGTGAGCTGAATAATTTAAGCCCACGAAAGAGACCTACTGCTCATAACAAAAGATTCCTTTCAAAATATTACTGCACATTGACCACGTACTTGGGCACCAAAGAGCTCTGATGGAGTTGTAATGAAATTCATATCATTTTCATATCTGATAACCCAACATCCATTCTGCAGGCCATGGATTGAGAAGTTATTTTGAATTTTAGGCCTTATTATTTAAAAATACATTTTATAAGCTACAGCTGCCATAGGCAGTGTCTTCATTTGGATCTCAGCAAAGTAAATGGAAAAAATTGTGAATATGATTCACCTATTTAGATGACATTAAGTACATCTGTGATTCATGGGTGGAGTTCAAACTGTCAAAATTAACAGGACTTTGAAAGTAGTTGATTCCAACTCATATGAAAGATGCTGATGGAAAGCAACTGCAGATGGTGTGGATATAGAAAGAGAACTTGAGTAAGAAGTGGAGCCTGAAGATTGGACTGAACTTCTGCATCTCATGATAAACTTTAATAGATGAGAAGTTGCTCCTTACAAATGAGCAAAATAAATGAAGTCTTGAAACACAATCTACTCCTGGTGAATATTCTTCTCTAACACACATGAGTCATTCTCCAGGGTAGACTACATTGCTGTTAGCAGAGCCAGACTCAAGAAATTTGGAAAGATTGATAATTACAAAGTAATTTTCATGACCAAAAACAGAATGAAGCTGGAAATTAATAAGGGGTAGAGAACCAGAACAGGCACAGTGTTATGAAAGTTAAACAACACATTCTTAGACACTCAGTGGGTCAGGAGGAAATGGCCTAAGAAATCAGAAACTACCTTGAAACAAATGAAAATGAGGGCACAACGTATTAATAAATATGGGATGCAGCAAAAGCAGTGATGAAAGGGAAATTTACAGTCATAAAAGCTTATATTAAAAAAAAATAGCTAAGATCAAAGACCTTATTGAACACATGGATGAAGGAGAAATAGAAGAAAAAATGAATCCCAAAACAAGCAGAAAATAAGAAAAAAAAGTTTATAGCATAACTAAATGACAAGAGAATTAAAAAAACACTAGGAAATTTTAACAAATCCAAAAAATGGCTCATTGAGAAAATTAATAAACACATACACTCTTGGAATCAGACATGGTTCAACTACTTGGCCACTCATCTACCACATGGGATGTCCCAGGTTCAGGTCCCAGTGTTTCCTAAAAAAAGAAGATGAACAGATGTGTTCTCCAGCCACAAGAGAGCTATATACTACTGTGAAAGAGCAGGACACCACCACAAAGAGCTCCACTCTGCAGCCACCACAACAAGCAGAGGCCACAAGCCAGCAGATCCCACAGCCCTCAGGCAGAGGACCAGGCTCCATCTGTTGGGCTCTCACCTGTCATGTGAGAGGTCCTGGGTTTGGTTCCTTTGCCTCCTGGAGAAGGTGAGCAAACAATTAGTAGACAGACATGAAAACCATCTGGGAGAGAGGGGAAATAAATAAAGATAAATGAAGTAAAATTTTTAAAAAGCAGCTTTTTAAAAATTTGGCATACCCTTTGATAGACTAAAAAAGAAGAAAGAGAAGATGCAATTAAAATAAAAAAGGAGACAGGAAATATCACCACAGAGCCCACAGAAATAAGAGTATCACAAGAGGATACCCTCAAAAATTGGATGTCAACAAGATGACTAACTTAGATGAAATGGACACATTTCTAGAAACACACAAGCCCTATATTGATGAAAGAAGAAAATGATGATCTCAACAGACCAATCACAAGGAATGAATTAGTCATCAAAAACCTCCCAATCAGGAAAACCCGAGGATCAGATGTCTTTCACTGTTGGACTCCCATTCAAAAAAATCCGAATAGACCAACTCTGTGACACATATCCATCAGAATGTCAAATGCCAAAGAAAAAGAGATAATTCTGAGAACAGCAAGAGAAAAGCAATGCATGACATATAAGAGATATCCAATAAGATGAAGTGCTGATTTCTCCAGAAACAATGGAGGCAAGAAGAGAGCAGAATGATACAATTAGGACACTGAAAGAGAAAAAAATGCCAGCTGAGAATTCTTTATCCAATAAAATTGTACTTCAAATATGAAGGTGAGTATAAAATATTTACAAACAAACAGAAACTAAGAGAGTTTGCCAAAAAGAATCCACCTTTGCAGGAAATAATAAAGGAAGCCTTAGAACCTGATAAAAAAGACAGGAAAGACAGGCTTTGAAGAGAGTATAGAAGAAAAAATAGCACAAATGATAACCAAAAGCATAAAAAGACAGACAAAATAAGATATGACATATGAAAACCAAAGAATTAAATGAAGAAAATAATGCATCTACAGTAATATCATTGACTGTGAATGGATTAAACTCCCCAATCAAATGATACAGGCTGACAGAATGGATAAAAAAGCATGAGCCATCCATATGCTCATATGATGCTCACCTTAGACCCAGGGATACAAATCAGCTGGAAGTGCAAGGTTGGAAAAAGAGACTCCACACAAACGGTAACCAGATAGAGCAGGGGTAGCTATACTAATATCAGACAACAAAAGACTTTAAATGCCAAAAAGTTATGAGACACAGAAGGTCATTATATATTAAGAAAAGGGACAATACTTCAGGAAGATATAATAGCCATAAATAACTATGTCACAAAATACATGAGACAAACTCCAGGAAACCTGAAAGGAGAAATAGACATCTCTACAATAATCATTGGAGACTTCAAACACCACTCACCTCATTAGACAGAACAACTGGACAAAAGATCAACAAGAAAACAGAGAACATGAACAATGTGATAAAAGGTTAGACATAACAGACATATACAGAACACTGCATCCACACTCAGCGGGTTATACATTCTTCTCAAGTGCCCATGGATCTTTCTCCAGGATAGCCCACATGTTGGGGCACAATGGAGCTCTCAATAAATATAAAAAGATTGAAATTATATAAAGTTCCTTCTCCAATCATAATGGAGTGCAACTGGAAATGATAGTCAGCAAAAAAGTAAATTTGCAAATGTGTAGAGGCTAAACAACACACTCCTAAATCATCAATGGGTCAAGGAAGAAATTGCAAATGAAATCAGTAAATATATTGATAAAAATGTAAATGAAAATACAATTTATCAAACATTATGGGATTCATCGAAGGCAACCTTGAGAGAGTAATGTATAGCCCTAAATGCCTATATTAAAAAAGGAAGAAAGAGTTAAACTCAAAGATTTAACTGAACCACTAAGAAACTAGAAAAATAACAGCAAACTAATCCCAAGCAAGCAGAAGGAAAGAAATAAGAAAGATTAGAGGAGAAATAAATGAAATTGAAAAGCAAAAGAAGTAGGGAAAATCAACAAAGGCTGGTTTGTTTGGATGATCAATAAAACAGACAAACCCTAGCTGGACTAACAAAGAAAAAGAAACACAAGATGCAAATAAATACAATCTCACCCAAAGAGTTCCACAAAAGGCCAAGTTCTTAACTTGCCCTGAGTCTGCAAACACTCTAAGGAATGATTCAGGAGGCACAGTGTTTTGGGAAGATAGAAGAAGAGTGCATGCTCAGAGCTGTGGGGGGAGGAAACAGCTGGTGCAGCAAGGAAACACCTACAGGTAACCAGGGGAGGGGGTTTGTGCTGGAAGCTGAAGCTCCCAGCAGCTACAGTATTGACTTGGCAGAGAAAACGTTAATATGTCCAAGGACAGAAGGACCTCGACAGATAAACTGCGCAGCTCTGTGATCTTGTACCCTACAAGAGCAGCTCACCACTACTTACCAGAACTGATGTCCTTCCTTCAGCTTCATCTGCTGGATTTTTCATCTTGCCAAAATCTTTAGTCCAGGCCTCTTGCTCTTATACCAGTGCTTGGGAATACTCATGTTCAGCAGGAAAAGTGAATTCCTAGACTGTGTTTTGGGGCTTCTTATAATCCCTTTCACACCAAGGCTTTCCCTTTAAAATTGCCCTTTTCCAGCAATGTACATTATCACTTGTGAGTTTATCCTAGGTGAAAATAATAATAATACACCCTGGGGGAAAAAATGGAAGAAAAAAGAAAGAAAGAAGACCATAGAAGATTCGATAAAAGAAGAGAAAAGAAATAGGAAGAGAAGAAAATGTATACCTTTTTGTCCAAATTTTATAAAAGTTAAGGACCAAAAAAGTGTTTAACTCTAAAGCCATTTTTATCCTGAAAGTATTCAAGGACAGTACAAAGAGTTGACCTCTGGTTCCAGGGCTATACAAGAGTCTGAATGAAAAAAGAGAGGCAAGAATTTACCCATGTGGGGTACATTATCCTGAAGGACCTTACAGAGTACTATGGGCAAGAGGGGCACAAATCCCAAAGTAAATGTGAACCAAAGTAAAAGTGGAATCTATCCTTTTGCAACAGAGAAAATCTAATGGGAAGGCTCTAGTTTTGTTACAAAATGAATAATGAAAGATATACTAGAAGTGTCAAGAGAAACATAACTGAAAAGAGCTATCTAAATATTAGCTTGGTGCAAAAGTAATTGTGGTTTTGCATTGTTGAAATTGCCATTTGATATTGGCATCCATTGTTAAATAAATATAGTTATGGCATACATTGTTTTAATGTGTATTTCTTACTTTACATTTTTTTTTGCAATTGGCTTATTAATTACTGGTTATTTTGTATGTATTTTAGACTATGGAGATGATCTTAGACAAAAAACAAATTTGAGCGATTTTCTTATTTGAGTTCAAAATGGGTCATAAAGCAGCAGAGATAACTCACATCATCAAGAACGCATTAGGTCAGGATCTGTGAACTAATATACAGTGCAGTGGTGGGTCAAGAAGTTTTGCAAAGGAGATAAGAGCCTGGAAGATGAGGAGCATGGTGACTGGCCATTGGAAGTTGACAACAACCAACTGAGAGAAATCATGAAAGCTGATCCTCTGACAACTACACCAGAAGTTGCTGAAGAGCTCAACATGGACCATTCTTTGGCATTTGAAGTAAATTGGAAAGGTGAAAAAGCTTGATAGCTGGGTGCCTCATGAGGTGACTGAAAATTTTAAAATCATCTTTTTGAAGTATTGTCTTCTCTTACACTATTACACAACAAATCATTTCTTGACCAGATTGTGGCATGGGACAAAAAGTGGATTTTATGCAACAACCAGTGACAAACAGCTCAGTTGCTGGACCAAGAGAAAGCTCCAAGCACTTCCCAAAGACAAACTTGCACCAAAAAAAATGTCATGGTCACTGTTTGGTCGTCTGCTGCCAATCTGATTCACTGCAGCAATATGAATCCTGGTAAAACCATTAAACCTGAGAACCGTGCTCATCAAAGCTATGAGATGCAGTGAAAACTGCAATGCCTGTAGCCAGCATTGGTCAACAGAAGGGGCCCGATTCTTCTCCATGACAGCGCCCAACTGCACGTCACACAACCAATGCTTCAAAAGGTGAATGAATTGGGTTATGAGGTCTGCCTCATCCACCTTATTTACCTGACCTCTTGCCAATTGACTGCAAGTTCTTCAAGCACCTCAACAACTTTTGGCAGGGAAAATGCTTCCACAACCAGCAGGGTGCAGAAAATACTTTCCAAGAGTTTGTTGAATTTCAAAGCACAGATTTTTATGCTACAGGAATAAGTAAAAATGTGCTGATTGAAATGATTCCTATTTTGAATAAGAAAGATGTGCTTGAGCCTATTTAGATCTAAATTTCACTGTCTGGAACCACAGTTCATTTTGCACCAACCTAAAAATATTACAATATTTTATAAAATTGTTTTTACATGACTGTCAGGATGCACACATCCAAATTCTGTAAAGCGCTGCAAGCTGCAAACTCCAAAGAAGGTTTTTGATGTATTTCCCAGGAGAATCTGGCAGGCTGAAGTAGAGATGTTCTCTCATCTGACTGCTTACAACTTACTGATGATTTAAATCTACACAGTAATAATTATGCCAGTGCTTGCTTCAACAAACAAATGGGCGCCATTGCCTGGACAAGTTGACAAATGAATCTAATTATCCCAAAAGACAAGGTTTCAAACTAGAGGCAAGGACACAGCGTAATTAATGATCACTACCTCTTTGGTGGGCCTTATTTGGTAATACATGATAATCTACTTCTCCAATATAACAAAACTATACTCATTTATAATTCAACTACCTACTCATGATTCTCCTAATTCTTTTATTTGAACCTATAATTTTAAATATACCTATTAAATATATCTCTCAGAGTCTTATGTCTTTGGATGGTTCATATGCTGGCTGAGACCTGAATCCCAGAAGAGTTGCTGCCAACTCCTCTCCAGTTCTTCATTATATCGAGAATCAGACCTCTGCATTGTCCTCACAGCAAATACTGTCTCTGAAAATGAGCAACAAGATGCTTAGATGTCACCCTTAGCACTGTCCTTTAGTCAGTTTGTCAAATAACAGTGATTAGTATCCTAACGGGAAACCCCTCCACCTACTGGTGATAGGTAAAATGGCTTCAGCTCCTAAATTGTCATAGAGCAGGTTCTTCATTTACTCCCACCCAAAATCCACAATATTTTTAGACTTATGCAAACAACATCAGGAACACTTCTAAATTTATGGTAGCAACATAGGAACAAATAAAACAGAAGCCCTGACCTCATAAAGCTTTCATTTTACTGGGTAGGACAGACAATAAACAAATATCTCTACAGCCACTCTTATCCTGCTTCTCTGAGATTTTCTCTCCTGTGTGCTAGGTGCGAAGTGCAGGTACCAGAGCTGTTTTCTTCTCACACATGCCTTTCTGGTTCAGGAAGCTGATGCGGCTCCCTCAAGGTGGCACACACCTTCCCTTTCCCCCTTTCCCTCCTATGGGATGTACATACTCACAGCACCTCTGTGGTGGGCACAGATGTCCCTGGGTGATGTGATGCAGTAGTCCTCACTGGAGGACCCAGTGCTTAGGGAGATGGGCTCCCACTCTCCCTTCAGGCCCTCTAACTTTTGTAGGAAGAGTGATAGGACCCAGCTAAGGGGAGGGTTTAGCAGGGTTATCTGCCACCATCTTCTTCTTGGGATCTCTAGGAAAGGACAAAGTAAGCCAGGGCATCTCCAGAGTCCCTGTTGTGTGCCAAGATCTGCATGAACAAAAGGTTACCTTCAGACTCACCTAGCAAACTTTAGAGTCTATAAATGCTCTAAAGATAATTGAAGTGTTGAATACACAACTATGTTAAATATGCAAAATATCATTGATTGTACAATTTGGATGAATTGTATGCCTTATTAATATGTAGCAATAAAACAGATTTGTTTAGAAAAGAGTAGCAATAAAATTTATTTTTAAAAATTGAAAGAGGAAGAAATCTTCATGAATAAGATAAAATCAAATTGAATGACTCTAACCCTTTGCAATGTTAGAACATTCCTCTTCAGTATGAATTTAAATAAATAAAAATAAATATCTAATTTTTTCTTTAAAAAACTATTTTTTCTCCATTTGCAATTCATCTTTACATTCCCATATTCCATATAGATCTGTGCTGTGTTGACTTTTCCTTTGAGCAAGTTATAATCTCTGTCTGGTACCCTCATATCATATGAGTAAAATAAAATTTTATCACAAAATTTTTTATATCCATATGAAAATTATTATTTTACTTTTTCTGAAAAATATATTTTAACAAATTGATTTTGTTTCCCTAAATGCCTCATATTTTCATTTCCCTCCTTACCCAGATTAAATTCTATGATCCTGCTTAATAATGATTTCCTTATGCATATCAAGAACTCACTTGCCCTTACTGTATTTCATTATCTTCCTCCAGGAAACTACTACCCTTAGTAAAAACCCAACACTTCTCATGCCTGTATCCTTGTCTCTGTGACTGGAGAATCATTCTAACTTGCCTCATTTTAAATTCATGATCACTCACCTCATAAGGGCACTAAGTCTTACCTCACAGTCATTCTTCATTTCCCTGGACTCTTCACCCTCTACTCTTTCTTTTTATTATCTCTCAAGTTCTAACATCTCTTTCCTGTCCTAACTACAAGGCAATTGCCTTATTTCCTGTTTCCTGTGTAAAAAGAAGCACTAAGAGGAAGAAGTCCATTAAGAATGATGAAGTAAACTCACTGAGGGAGGAATGAAGCTGGCTAGTGAGACAGGGAATTGATAGATGGATCTGAAACCTGGCAGACACTCCCATGGACATCAACAACCCCAAGGGGGCTGCTAGAAGACCCCCCTCACAAACAGGATTCTGCCACTCAGAACAAGATTTCCTCCAGAAGCCAGGAGAAGCCCTGATACTCCCCAAGGACTCTATAATTGGTACTTCCTGGGGGATTGATGGGTGGGGTAATCAATCAAAACAGCAAACAGCTGGAACTCCTGCCCTGCCATTAGCAAAGGGGTGGAATAACTAATGGTTTAAAAAGCAGGCAGATCTCTTGCTCTCATGCCTTCACCCTGTCCAGTGCCAGTGCTGCCCTGTTCCTGCCTTCTGTGCCCTGCTCTCCCTGTGTCCCCCACATGGATTAACTCACAAGTCAAACTTGGGCATTTATAATCCATAATGGGAAATTACAGTCTGTAAATTAGCCCACTTTATCACTTTTCAGCCCCTTCCTTTCTATCTGGGACCCATGATCTGTTATTTTCTCTCATTTCTCTTCCTTCCATACCTGAATAAATTACTGGCCTAACTAAAGAGAAAATAAATTTAAAATTTTTTAAATGTTAAAAAAAGAGAAACAAGTCCACAAGTCCCTGCCGTGTATCCTCTGATCCAGGGATGCCTACATCCCCCTGCCCTGCCTTCCTTACAGTTATTGTAGATGAGCAGGCAGCCCTCCTATGTGAGGCCAGACCCTCAGACCCCATCCCTCTCATCTGCTCAAGGATATTGCTCACTGTGTCCACCCCTCTCTTTCTAAAATATCAACGTTCCCCTCTCTTAACATCATTCCCATCAACATGCAAATATCATTTTTAATATAGAAAACTACTGTTAATTTAATAAGATCATTACTATATGTTACATTTTAAACAATATTTGTTCCATATCATATAATAAATATGTAAACCTGTTAATATAAAATATAAATTACTCTAACAATATTGTATACCAATTTGTTCTATTTTTAGGTGTTCTTTAAGAAAATTATTTGACCATATACATGATCTATTTTTTGAGCATTTATTTTTTATTGTATTTTTGAAAGATACATAGAGTGCAACAAATGTTACATTAAAAAATATAAGAGGTTCCCACATTCCCCACATTCCACACCCACACTCCTCCCACATCAGCAACCTCTTTCATCATTGTGGCACATTGATTGCATTTGGTGAATGCATCTTGGAGCACTGCTACACCACATGGATTATACTTTACATCACAGTTTACACTCTCTCCCAGTCCACCCAGTGGGTTATGACAGGATATATAATATCCAGCATCTGTCCCTGTAATATCATTCAGGACAACACTAAGACCCAAAAATGCCCCCACATCACAACACTTCCCCCTCTCCCTGCCCTCAGCAACTACCCTGGCCACTTTCTCCACATTAATGCTACAGTTGCTTCCTTTACTAATCACAATAATTCTATAGTGGAATACTAGTAAGCCCACTCTAATCCATATTTTATTTCTCCATCATGTGGACCGTGGGATGGTGATGTCCACTCCACCACTATATTGAGAAGGAGCTTTGATCCCACATCTTGGATGCATGCGATTCTCCTGCTTGCAGTTGTAGGCACTCTCAGTTCCCTGGTTTGGTGGTTGACCATCTTCACCTCCCTTTAAGCTGACCTAGGGAGGCCAAGAACCAGAGGGTAGGAGTTGCAACTCTACTGAGGATCAGGGCCCAGCTGGCACATGGGCAGTCCAGAGATTCAAGTCTCCTGGGTATAAAACCAACACCAGTACCAACCACAGGATCAGTAAAAGTGACAGAAGAGGCATGTATAGGGAGGTCATATCTGAGGCCAAGTCCACCACACTCAGGAAAACAAATTCCAAAGTGGGACCAAATGATAAGGCTCTGAACTCCAGAGCCAACTGCCATGACTGTAAAACCTGTGCATCTCCATAGCCCTGAGGAGCACCAGTAAGTGGGTTGTATCTTCCTTGGCTGTCTCTGGGATCCTGCTGAGGCGTGCATAAGCACGACTCCTCTTATGACCTCCCAACTCTTTTTTGTAGACTCTTAGCCATGTAAACTCATTTGTCTTTATCATTTCCCCCTTTTATTCAAGATGGCCAAGGAAATTGAGGGAAGAGCTGGGGAGAACAGTTGAACATAGGAGATTGTTGGGTATGTGGCTGAAACCATAATGTTGAGAAAACTCTTTAGAAAATATAAGAAGAAAGTATTAACTGTTTAAGCTTCTTAAGGGAGGTGGTATCTGGCACAGGGGCAGGCTTCCAGGAAGGTGTGCGTGCTCATCTTGACATAGTGAGTTATATCAAAGGGTGGAGACCCGTACAAAGAGTGGGAAGGTGTTACCCATGCTGGGGAGGCCTGATGTTCACAAATATTATTTTTAAAAGTCTCTTGACCTCACATCTCCCTCCAATTATGGCCTATTTCATAATTCTCCTTTACTTTACATTATTCTCATGGAAAAAGTTGTCTATACTACCAACTCAAAACCTTCTCTTCCCATACACTCTTAAGCTTCTTCCACTCAGGCATTACCCCAACATCGCATTGAAACTGCTATAGTCAAGAACCACAGAGGCCTCCACATTCCCCAACCTATTGGATCCATCCCAGACTTCATTTTAATAGACCCATCAGCATCCTTTACATATTGATATCACCACCCTACTTGAGAAACTTTCTCTATGAGCTCCATGCAATCACAATCTTTTTCTTGTCTTCCAAACACACTGCTCATTCACAGACATTTTCCTGGTCCCTCTTCATCTCTCTGCCTCAGAGTTCAGTTCCTGGTCCTCTCCCATTCTCCATTATTCAACGCTCACTGTTTTGTTTATCAGATTTAACTGCAAAGATGCACTAAAAACTTTTCAGATGTAAAGGACATGAATGTATATATCATCAGTAATTCTACACTACTCAAAATGTTATAGACATCCTAAAAACAGAAAGAAAATGATAGCAGATGGAAACATCAAAAGCCCTAGACGTGATACCTAAATTAGTAAATACACATATTTTTTCTTATTATTTAAATCTCTTGAAATGTTAATTGACTATGTAATTTTAAAAACCCATATATTTAGTGGTGTCATCAACATGATGATGTACGACATCCCCTGGAAATATCCTCCCTCAGAATCAACTAATAAAAGGACAAATCCCACTCGCTTGGAACTCTGGAGCAAAATAGAAACTGGTGAAGAAACCCACAAACACTGAATCAAAGTTAAAGAAAATAATAAAACACCAAAATCAGGTAAAAGAGTTACATTCCAGACTCACCAGTCCAGAACCCCTCCCCGTCACTAGGTTCTGCAAAGATTACCAGTCACAAAGAGTGGCATGGCCTGGGACCCTCCTAACAGGAATAAAGACCACAGAGGCACTCACAGCAATGAGTTAAAACCCTACATACATCCAAGTAAAGGGCCCCAAGTCTAAAGGGACCCAGGGCAGAACACAAACAGCTGAGGAGTGTCCCAAGGAAAAAAAAGAGACTGCAGAACTGTTGGCAAGAAGTGCATGCACTCAAGCCAGAATCTGTTCATGACACCATGTAGAGACAAAACAGACCTTCCTGATTGACTCCATCTGGCCCCAGGGGATGGGTTGCAGAACTGAAAATGTAATGAAAAGGGGGCACTGAGTAAGGGAGAGAATTTAAACAAATCATGGGAACTGAGAGAAAATTCTGTGCAAAAACAGAAAAGAGTAGGTTTCCAAGGGAATGAAAAGTGGAAAGGAAGTTTTCTCCTAGACGTGAAAAAATTGCAGGCTAAAGGACCATCTTAAAATTTGTACCACATAATCTAGGGAAATAACAAAGTGCAAAAGAGCTGGCAAAATCTGAACAGTTGAACGCAGGGTACTCTAAAGAATTATAATAAGTTGGAACAAGCATCAAAATAGCCTTTACCCAATGCAAAATAACCATAAAACCTTAGGCATCTACACAAATAGTAATCAAAAAGAGCTGATAGTGGCTACACTAATATCAGACAAAATATACATTAAGTTAAAAGCTTTAGAAGAGTCAAAGAATGTCACTATAAATTAATAAAAGTGTCCATCCACCAAGAAATACCAGTCATGAATAAGTATGCATCTAACCACAGTGCCACAAAATACACCAGGCAAATGCTCAAAAAACTGAAGGGAAAAAATAGACACCTCAACACTAATGGTTGGAGACATCAATATGCCGTTCTAATCAATTGATAGATCTAGATAGTAGATCAATAAGGAAAATGAGAATTCGAATAATATGATAAATGTACTAGACCAAACAGACATATACAAAAGTTTGTTCCCTAAAACAGCAGGATTTACATTCTTCTCAAGTGATCATGGATCATTCTCCAGGATACACCACAAGTTTGATGACAGAAGAAGTTTCAGTAAATTGAAAACATCTGAAGTTATACGAAGCAACTTCTCTGAACAGAATGTAATAAAGCTGGAAATCAAAAACAGGCAGAGAACTGGAAAATCCTCAAATATAGAGAAACTAAATAAAACATTCCTAAAAAGTCATTGGGTCAAAGAAGAAAATTCAGGGAAATTAGTAAGTATCTTGAGATGAATAAAAATGAGATCACAACATACCAAACTCATGCGATACAGTGTAGGCAGTGCTGAGATGGAAATTTATACTCCTAAATGCCTACAGTAAATAAGAAGAGCTAAACTCAAAGACCTAATTACACACCCACAGGAACTAGGAAAAAGATAGAAAACTACATCACAGCAAGCAGAAGAAAAGACATAACAAAGATTATAGCAGGAATAAATGTAATTGGGAAGAAAAAAATAAAGAGAATCTACAAAACCAAAAGTAGGTTCTTCAGAAAGATCAACAAAATTGATAAATACTTAACTAGACTAATGAAGAAACAAAGAATGAAGATGAAAATAAAATCAGAAATGAAAGGTGATCCATTGCTGTGGATTCCACAGGAATAAAAAGGATGATAAGAGGATCCTATGAACAAGTTTAATGCCTACAAATTAGACAACTTGGATGAAATTGAAAAATTCTTAGAAATACACAAACGATCTACACTGACTCTATAGGAAATTGAAAATCTCAACAGATAAATTGTAAGCCAAGAGTTGAATCAGTGACCAAAAGCCTCCCAACAAATAATCCCTGGGCAAGAATACTTCACAGGGGAATTCTAACAATTATTTCAAAAGAATTAATACCAAGCTTACTCAAACTTTTCCAAAAAAATTGAAGAGGTGGAAATACTACCTGACTCATTCTGTGATACCATCACTCTAAAACTAAAGTCAGATAAAGATAGTACAAAAAGAAATTACAGATTAATTTCTTTTATGAATATACAAGTAAAAATTCTCAAAAAAAACTTGCAAATTGATTAAAACAGCACATTAACAGCATTATGCACCATGATGAAGTGAGTTTTATCCCATGTATGCAAGGGTGGTTCAGCACAAGAAAATCAATTAATGTAATACACCACTTCAACAAAGGAGAAAAAACCCATGATCATCTCATTTGACACAGAAAAGGCATTTGGCAAAATTCAACCTCCTTTCTTGATTTAAAAAAACTTAGAAAAATAGGCAAAAAGGTAATGTCCTCAACAAGATAGAAGACCTATATGAAAACCCTACAGCTAGCAGCGTACTCAGTCATGAAAACTGAATGCTTTCCCTCTAAGATATAGCACAAGGCAAGGATAACCTCTGTCACCACTGTTACTCAACATTGTAAAGGAAGTTCTTGCAAAAGAAATTAAGCAAGAAAATTAAATAAAATACATCAAAAGGAATATGTAAAACTTTCACTATTTGCAGTTGGCATGATCATAGATATACAAAGTCCCATGTGCCTAACCAGGTGCCACAAAATATATGAAGCAAGCTATGGCAAAAGTAACAGAAGAAATAGGTATATATACATTAATAGTTGGAGACTTAAATATACCACTTACATCAATAGTTAGTACAACTAAGCAGAGGATTAACAAGGACATGAGAAAATGAATAATATGATAAATGAGCTAGATCTAACAGAACACATACAAATACAGAATATTGTACCTCAAATCAGTAGGACATACATTCCTCTCAACTGCTCAAAGAACATTCTGAAGGATAATTCATATTGGATCACAAAATAGGTCTCAGTAAATTTGAGAAGATTGAAATTACACAAAGCACCTTCTCTGAACGTAATGGAATTAAGCTGGAAAACAATAATAGGTAGGAAAGGGGGAATTCACAAATATATGGAGGCTAAACAATACTCTCTTAAACAACCAGTAGGTCAAAGAATAAATTGCAAGATAAATTAGTAATTTACTCAAGGGGAATAAAAATAAGAAAATGAATTATCAAGCTTATAAACTAAAATGAAACAAAACTTATGGGATACAGTGAAGGCAGTATTGAGAGTGAAATTTCTAGTCCTAAACTCCTACATTAGAAAGAAAAAAGAAGATAAAACCAAAGACCTAAGTGGAGCACATGCTGGAACTAGAAAAAGAACAGTAAAATAATCCCAAAGCAACAGAAGAAGAGAAATAACAGATTAGAGCAGAAAACAATGAAATTAAGAAAAAAAATATATAATCAACAAAACCAAAAGCTGGATCTTTGAGAAGGTCAATAAAGTCAACAAACCTTTAGCTACACTAAAAAAGAAGGAAGACATAAATAAATAATTAGGAATAAAAGAGGAACATTATTACTGACCCCACAGAAATAATTTTTAAAAAATGATCATAAGAGGATATTATGAAAAACTCCTGTCAACAAATTAGCAAACCTAGATGAAATGGACAAATTTCAGAAAGGCACAAAGAACCTACATTGACATTAGAATGCAAGAGGTCAACAAACCAATCACAAGTAAAACTACTGAATCAGTCATCAAAATCTCCCCACAAGGGAGCCAGTGTAGTTCAGTAGTTCAGCAATGTCTTACCACATACGAGGTCCTGGGTTCAATCCTCAGTCCCAGATTTAGGATGAAGTGAAGAGTTCATGAAAATCCGATGCCCAGTCACCATCCACTTAGGGGTCATCAGACTCTCAGGGGGCATTGATATAGAGAAATGGCATATGAAATTATATTTTTGTCTTTTCAGTGAAATTTAATTTAGAATGTTACTCCATTCACCATCTAATATCTTACATGTATTACCTTCAAGACAGGAATTTTCTTCTACTGTGATACTAGGAGAAATTAGTCACATTAGAAACTGGATTTTTTCCCCAGGATGAGAGGCCTGTATGTTCATGTGTTTAGCTGATTTCATTGGCTTTCAGGAAGCTCTTAGTCAGATTTTATATTCAATCTCAACACTAGTTTTTTTTTTTCTCTTTAAGTAAAGATTACTGAGGCAAAATTTACATACAGCAAAATCACCCTTTGTAGTGTATATTTCTATGAGTTTGGTCCAAAGCATAGTTGTGTAACCACAAACATTCAAGATGTAGAACAGTTCTATAAGCTTTAAAAAATCCTTTATGCTGATTTGTAATCAACCTCCCCTCATTCCCATCCCCTGGCAACAACTGGGATGTTTATAATCCAGCCATTCAGAATGCTATATAAATGGAAACATACTGTGTGAAGCCTTTCAGGTCCACTTCTTTCTTTTATAATGTGTTTGAGATTTGTCCAACTTGTTGCATGTATCCATACATCACTCCTTTTTAGTGCTGAATAGTATTCCATTGTGAAGATTTACCACAGTTTGCTTATTTATTCACCAGTTTCAAGACATTTGGACTGTTCCAATTTTTAATGATTATGATTGCTGTAAAGATGTGTGTGCAGGTTTTTGTGTGAACATATGGCTTCAATTCATTTGCTCATAAAATATTTAGGAGTGGGATTGCTGAGTCGTAATGCAGGTATATGCATAACTCTATAAGAAACAGTCAGCAATTTCACAAACAGCTGTGCCATTTTACATCCTTCCTGTAATGCATGACCATGCCGGTTGCTCAACCTGGTATTGTCAGATTATTGGAACCTTCTTCAATGAAGTGCCCATTCAAAATTTTTCCTAGTGTTTATTGAGTTATTTCCTTACTTATTAAGAATTTCTTAAATTTTTGAACACAAAATTAAAAATTAAAAAATAATATGTATACACTGAGGAAGGAATGGAAGAGATTGCCTTGCCACTGTACACACATGGCAACACCTATTATAGTGATGAAAGGCAAAAAGTCAAAACAGAGCTTTATGATATTTTACATATTTTAATGCCCCAATTTATTTTTTACTTTATTTTAGTTTTTCTAAATCAGTATGTATTCTATTTCTAATCATTAAATATATCATTACTATTTCATTTTCCTACTGATTGAATTTGGCAATATATTAAGCTTCATTTTTTAAGAAGTTTTGGATCACAGAGGGGTTTAACTATGGCAGAGGAGGAGCAACAACATGGGGTGTCATTGATGGAGGACACATGGGTGGGAGGAAATTCCCCAGGGCATGTATATAATGTACATAAAAATGTTCAGATATTCGTTGGGTACTGTCATAGTAGGTAGAGTTACACATGTCAACTGAGGGAGTTCTGAGTTCCTACCCAGCAGAGCTCTGTCACATTCCCCAATGGAACAGCAACAATTCCCCAAGTGCAAGGGCAAATGCCAGCGAAGAAGGATGGACAAATGATGGGGGCACTTGATACTGAAGACTAGGCTTGTGAGCCTGTGTGCTTGAAATTTCAATAGGCAAGAGCTGCAGGGTCCCTAAGAGTTACCTCCTAAGAGCTTACATGTTGCTCAAACATGGCAACTCTGTAAGCAAAACTCAGCATGTAAATGTGTTACCTTCCCTCCAGTGTGGGACATGTCTCCTGGGGATGAACCTCCCTGGTGCTGAGGGATTACTACCAATCACCAATTGGAGATTCAATTAGAAAAAGCCCTTGAATAAATGGGGTAAATGGTAAAGACAAATTAGTTTATATGGACAAGAGCCTTCAAAATGAGTCAGGATGCCATCAGTGGGGACAGATTGATGCAGGGCTCAGCAGGATCCCAGAAACAGCCAAAATAGATACAACCCCAGGTGCTGGTGCTCCTGAGGGCTACAGAGACACACAGGTTCTCCCATTATGGCAGATGGCTCTGGAGTTCAGGGCCTTGCCAGTGGGCCCTACTTTGGGATTTGTGCTCCTGAGTGTGATGGAGTTGGACTCAAATATGACCTGTCTATACATGCCTCTTCTGTCACTGTTACTGAATCTGTGGTTGGCATTGCGGTTGGTGTATACTCAGGAGATTTGAATCTCTGGACTGGCAATGTGCCAGCTGGGCCCTGAGCCTCAGCAACACCTACATTCCAGTTCATTGGAGTTACCCAGGTCAGGTAACAGGGAGGTGAAGATGGTCAATCACCACACCAGGGAACCAAGTGTATCTACAACTGCAAGCAGGAGAATCACATCTATCAGCCTTGTGGGATCTAAGCCACATCTTGATATAAAGGTGGGGTGTACATCACCATCCCAGGATCCACAGGATTTAGGAGTAAAATATGGATCAGAGTGGACTTACTGGTATTACACTATAGAACAAGTGTGACTGTAGCAGTGGAATAAATTATATCATTGATGTGGAGACCACGGCCATGGGAGTTTCAGAAGGCAGGGAGAGGGAAGAAGAGGTGTGATGTGGGGACATTTTCAGGACTTGGAGTTGTCCTAAATGATATTGCAGGGACAGATGCAGGACATTATATATCCTGCCATAACCTACTGAATGGACTGGGGGAGAGTGTAAACTGCAATGTAAACTATAATCCATTGGTGTAGCAGTGCTACAAAATATATTCACCAAATGCAATGAATGTGCCACAATGATGAAAGAAGTTGTTGATGTTGGAGGATTGGGGGTAGTGGGGTGTGGGGTATAAGGGAACTTCATATTTTTCAATGCAACATTTTTTGTGATCTATGTATATATTTTTTAAAAGAAATAAATATTCAAAATTTATAAAAAGTTTTTTTTATATATTCAGCACACCATTCTTCTATCACATTTATGTTTTGCCAATATTTTCTTCCTGTGTATGTCATATCTTTTTATTTTCTTAACTGTCTCTTTTGAAGAGCAGAAGCTTTAAATTATGATGAACTGCAATTTATAAGGGTTTTTATAAGCATATTTTATTTCAATTTGTTTTTCCTCTTTTCATGCTCTTTTAATAATTCCATCATAACTTTTTAAATTAAAACCAAATATTTTGGAGGAAAGAAGAAAGTTATAAAAGCAAGGTATAAACAGACTTAGTTGTGTACTAATTTTAGAAACCTCTTGGACTGCTTACTGATATACTCAGAAAACCTCTTAAAATATATAGTTCTTACTATAGATTCAACTGCACAAAATAAAAATGGTGATAAAGATAACTACAGGGAAGCAGATTTGGCCCAGTGGTTAGGGCATCCATCTACCACATGGGAGGTCCGAGGTTCAAACCCCAGTCCTCCTTGACCGTGTGGAGCTGACCCATGCGCAGTGCTGATGCATGTAAGGCATGCCTTGTCACACAGGGGTGCCACCGCATAGGGGAGCCCCAACCACAAGGAGTGCGTCCCTTAATGAGAGCTGCCCAGAGCGAAAGAAATTGCAGCCTGCCTAGGAATTGCACCACACACAGGGAGAGCTGACAGAGCAAGATGACGTAACAAAAAGAAACACAGATTCCTGTGCCACTGACAACAGAAGCAGACAAAGAAGAACACACAGTGAATAGACACAGAGAACAGACAACCGTGGTGGGGATGGGGGAGAGAAATAAATAAATAAATAAATCTTAAAAATAAAAGATAATTACAGAATAGTATAGGAAACTTCATAATATATTTTTTTAGAACAAAGTTCAAAATTGTTACAATTATTCAAATAAATATATAAATGTATGAAAATGCTGTTAAAATGCAGATAAATAAGATGAGGTTTAGGGAAGGTCACAAGATTATACAGTAAAGTGCATGTGGCCCAAGTGATGGAGCTTCTGCCTACCATATGGGAGGACCTGGGTTCAATTCTGCTGCCTCCTGGTGACAAAGGAAGAGGAGAAAGTATGCCTGTGTGGTAAGCCAGTGCCTACGGGAGTGCCTGCATGATGAGCCACTGCCCATGCAAATGAGTCAGGCAGCAGATGATGATGAATCAAAAGAGAGATGAAGGAGAATTTCAAGGTGAAATGCAGCAGAGGCTGGGAACTGAGGTGGCACAATTGACAGGGAAACTCTCCCCACATCAGTCGTCGCCAGGATCAAATTCCTGTGAATCCTAGAGGACAGAAAATGAGAAGACAAAAAAAAAAAAAAGAAAGATATGTACAGAAGATCACACAATGAATGGACACAGACAGCAAAACAACAGGGTGGGCGGGCAGGAGGAGGGGAAGGGGAAAAAATAAATAAATCTTTTAAAAAAAGATTATACAGATGTAATAAGTTTATAAGTTTGTGGGGGGTTGTTTTCTTTTACACTTCCACCTAGATTCTTTAAAAAACCTTTTTTATTCAAATATTCTTTCTTTATTATTACCTTTTTTAAAAAAGATACATAGATCACACAAAATGTTACAAGTCTTAACAAAAATGTTAAGATTTTATACATCATTTTCAATTTTAAAAATAATTTAAGATTTATCTGTATCTGGTCTTTGTTATGCAAATCTTCCATGACCTTTTGTCTAAAAGTAGTAAAATCTGTCCTGGGCTGTAATTTCATTACTTTTGTTACCTAGAGTGCACAATAATCCATGGAAGACCCGTGAGGCACAGGTTGGCTTGATTATTTATGCAACACTGCCATCTGTGCAACTTACCTTAGAGCTGCATGCTAACTTTACTGCACCTAGGGACCAAGAAGAGGTCGTTTCCTTTTACTTATTTTTTTTTTTAAGATTTTTTAAAATTTCCTCCCTTGTGGCTTGCTCCTTTTTCTTTTGCGGTCTCTTCTCTGTGTCCATTCGCTGCATGTTTTGCTTTCCCCTTCTCAGCCAGCCCATGCTGTCCTTTCAGGGTGGCAATTCTCAGTCACAAAACCTTGATCCCGTTAAACCTATCCTGAGAACTTAACACAAAGCAAGTTTTTAGAAGGAAACAGCTATAAGAAGAGTCGCTCCCTGCAGCGTTATATGTAAAAAGAAAGAAAGAAAGAAAGAAAGAAAGAAAGAAAGAAAGAAAGAAAGAAAGAAAGAAAGAAAGAAAGAAAGAAAGAAAGAAAGAAAGAAAGAAAACAGAAACCACCTAAATGAACAAGCAATAAGAAAATATTTAAGTTCATTATGGTACTTGAAATTAATGGAGTGTTAAGCGTTGGTTACATTTTTAACAGTGTATTGGGGGACTTCTCTCTGCCAAGCACCCTAACGAGCACTTTAACCCTCACAACCCTGTGAGGTTAGAAATGAACATTAAACTCTCAGGCAGGTTCAATACAGCTCAGAGCTGGTCAGAGTCCCTAATCCAGCGGTTCCACTCCTAGATGGAATCGTTCCCCTCCTAACACCTGTCCACCAAAAATATATATATACAATAGCATTCAGAGCCAAAAACTGGAAATAACTGAAATGTCTACAACAGTGAAAGGGATAATTACCTTGTGATATACATTGGAACACTACTCAATAAGGAGACACAACAAACAACAACTACACCCAACACTAGATGAATCTTATAAGCATGATGCTAAGGAGAAGAAACCAAATACAAAAGGTTCCTTCTTATATGTTTCTATCCATATAAAATTCCAAAACAGAGGGAAGTAAAATAAAGTTAGACATTGGGATGGGGGTCCTCTTGCATCAGGTGGGGTGGGTGATGACTGGGAGGGCCAAGAAGAGGGTCTGGAGCTCGGCACTATTCTGCCCTCCGTTTGTGCAGTGCTGCTTTATGAAATCTGTATAATTATGACTTGCAGACTTCTCTGTATGTATATCATATTTCAAAATAAGTTCATCTAGAGAAATGTCTAAGACCCAGTTTACAGATAAGACAGGCTGAGAAGAATAAGTAACAGGTCAAGACCATACAGCTGGTAAACGGTGGGCAGGGATCAAATCCCTCCTGCCTGAATCCGCACTCTGAAGCCCCCACTGCTCTCCTTCCAGCGCTAACGGGGCTCCACAGACCACGTGGTCAGACGTGCTCCTTCCCCGCCTCCACCCCCTAGTGAGGGGCACCAGGTATGGAAACAGAAGGGCGCAGGCTTCAGCAGGGCACCAAGGACAGCGCGGGGGGCCCAGGTATGAAACGTCACGTATTGGGGTGGGGCGGGGGAGCATGATAAACCCACTTTGATTCCCCTCCCCACTTATGTGTGGCAATGAACCTTGCCCTCTCATTCTTTCACCCATCCAGCTCACACTCACTGAGTTTGCTCTCAGCAAACACTCTTAAGGAAGTACAGAGACACCTAAGGCAGCAATCCTTCCCTCAAACAACAGATAATCCAGTTTTTCTACTTTTTCCTTTCCTTCGTCAAACCTAGAGCAGTGGGTGGGAAAGCACAGTGGTGGGAAAGCTGAATAGGGAGACACCTTGCCATCCTTCCTCTTCAGAATATTCACTATTGCCACATTTTTAAAACTTAGAATGTCTGAGTAGAGTTCAGAAATGTTCAATATCATCCCTTCAAATTACATAAACTTGCTTACCCATCCCTGGAAGCCACATTCAATAATTAAGGGCTCACCTCATTCTTTTTTCCCCCTCAGATTTAAAATCACCTTTATTCAACCACTCCCACCCCACCCCAGGCTTAAGCCTCAGCTGGACCCTTTACCCACCAGCGTTACTCCAAGAATCAGAAATTCCAATGACTTTTAGGGAGATAATTTAACTCCTCCTCCCCGTTGTTTGCACTCACAGAGTCTGCTCATCTTCTTTTCTTTTTAGGAGGCACAGGGATCTGAACCTGGGACCTCCCATGTAGGATGGAGGTGCCCAACTGCTTGAGAGACCCCCGTTGGTTGCTTGTTGTGTCTCTCACTGTTTCCTCATTGCATCATCTTATTGCATCAGCTTGCTGTCATCTTTATGAGGCACCAGGACCTAATCTGGGGACCCCTATGTGGTAGGCAGGTGACAACTTCTTGAGCCACATCGACTTCCTCATCACTGCACAGATTCCTTGGAACAGCCTGATGGACACTGAAGGCACAGGCTTTCAAGGATCCTCCAGCTCTGGCATTATGGGAATTTTGCTGCTCAAACACCAGGGGAATGGTAGACTCCAAAGTGCTGTGCACCATGGTGGGAAGACATCACAGCTGAGATTTGTCTCCAACAGGAACCCTGCTGAGGTCCAACATGTTCAGCGTCTGTTCCCATACTGCTCTGGAGCTACAGTGATTCCTCAACATTGAAACTAAGCTGAGTATCAGCAGGTTTGGCACAAGATGTGTGCTCAGCAGACATTCTCACCTGCCTCTCCAATGCTCTTCCATTAAATTCAGCTCGTGCTACCCTCACCCTCCCTTAGTTCCTTAGGCATTCAGCTCTTCAGTAAAAACTTAGCCTTCACTTCTCTAATCAAACATCCTGTAGACTCAGAGCCTCTGAAAATCTGAATCTTAAATTTCACTTAGCATTAAACAAGCCACACATCCACACATGGCCAAGTGGCTACAGTATTAGACAGTTCAGACAAGACGCCCAGTATACCATATTTGGGAGGGGGGAAGCAACGGTCTGAATGTCTATTACCTTGGTCTGTAGATGGAGCAGAGCAAGGCCTGAAACCATTTCAAACCTGTTCTTGCAAGCACTGTAGGAATGCACAGGGTCACTGCAGACCCAAGCACGCTGGAGGCTTGCAAGCCCCTCATCCTTCTGGAATTCATCCGTGATCCCAAAGTCAGCTCCTCTTCAGAAAGCAACACTCTGAAGCCTGACCCCCAGGATCGAAGCTAGTAAAGCCCCATTTCATGGGATGAATTGTGTCCCCCAAAAGGGTATACTGAAGTGTGAACCTCCTCATACTGTGAACATGGCCTTATGTAGAAATAGTATCTTTGCAGTTGCACTTAGTTCACATAAGGTCCTGCTGGACTGGGGTGGCCCTAACCGAGTGGCTGGTGTCCTAGTAAGGAGGGGATGATTGGAAACCAGCTCGGGAAGGTCAGGCGGGGAGCGCAGGGACACACCTGCAAGCCTAGGAACGCCAAGGCTGGCTGGAAGCCCCGGGAGCTGCAGGAGAGGAGGGGTGGTTTCTTCCTCTGAGCCTCCAGAGGAGCCAATCCTGCAACACCCTGATTTCCAGCTTCTGCTCCCCAGGACCATGAGAGAATACATTTCTGTTTGCTTTTTAGTTCAATAGAGCTTTGCCTCAGGCTGCCATGAGCAGAGGTTGTTCCAGGAGCTGGAGGGAAGGGAAGGCGGGCAGATACGTCCAGCATCCCTCAGGGGTTCCCTGGACTTCACAGACTGTGCTGATGGTGGGGATTTCCCAGGCGACTGGTGGACAGGTGGTGGAATCCCGAGCTGACCCAGGCAGTTTCTGCTGTTTTCGGCCACCCAGTTTGTGCTCTTTCTTGCAGCATCACTACGAAGCTAACCCAATGGGGCTGGCAAAGAATAGCGCTCAGCTCCCCAAGGCTTCATTCCATAAAGTCCAGTGGGCCCCAGTAAGGGTTCATGCACCCTAGTATGGCTGAATCCCCTCCCAGAAATGGGACACCACGGGGTCTGAACGTTCCTCGAATCCAGAAAGTTCATGCCAACATGTGTTCAAGTCCAAGCAGGTGAGAGAGCCAGGCTGCACCTGTGGGCTGTGACTGTGAACTCTGGGTCAGAACTCTGCCATTTATAGGCTTTGGGACTCTGAGAAAGGTTCTTCACTGACCTGGGCCTTACTTTATCTCCCTTAGAATGCAGATAATGATGGTAACCACTTCATAGGTTAAAAAAAATTGCGAAGATTAAAAGTGATAGCAGGTAAAGAACTCACACCCTGGCACCTCTGAAAGCCCAGTGGGTGCAGCCTATTGAGTACGGACAGCTCTGAGTATGAGTGGTGGTACGTGTAAGAGAGAAATGAGGGGAAAGTTGAAAATGGGGAGGAAAAGGAAAGAATTAAAGAGGGAAAGGGGAAGGGAAGGGAGAAGAGGGAAATAAAAAATAAAGCAAGAATGAGGAAAGGATCTCTGGCAAGGAACCCTAGGAAGGCTCTGCCCTGGGACACCGCATCAGACAGGGTTGTTGTCCTTTCTCAGGAAAGAGAGAGTGTCTCCACACTCTGCACCTTAGCGAGTGGGAAGCAGTGACTCCTCCTGAGACGGGGAGACCCACCCATGGGCACAGGACTCAACTATTTGGGGGCAAAGATGTCTGGACATATGGAAAGACCATGTGGACTGTATATAAACTAAGACACAGTGAGAGGAGCTAAGACTTACTGTAGCTGGAGCAGTCAGCTGCTCACCTGTCACCCCACCTGTCCCTTCTTTGGGGCACGCATGCCGCCCCAGACACCCCTGAGTGCAGTGCTCCCCCACGTCCCCCCTCAGCTGGTCTGCAAGACCAAGAGCCTATTTGGGGACCTTGAGATCCTTTTCCAACTCTGAGGTCCATGCCTCAGGATGGAATCCTTTCTGGTTTAAAAAGTGGAGTGTAGCTTCTGTTTTTAACACATTTTCTGTAAAAGGAGGTTTTTAGAATATTCCATGTTTCTTTGTGTTTATGCTAACACGTTCCTGCCCACAAGACCTGGAGCAATTCCATGAGGTAAACATAGTATTTGAAGAAATGGGAAAAAGGAGTGGAGAGGGTGAGTAAACAAAATAAAAAGAACAGGAGGGAGGCAGATGTAGCTCATGGTTGAGTGCCTGCCTCCCATGTACAAGGTCCCTGATTCCTCCTTAAAAAGAAAAAAAACAAGTAAAGGAAGATGGAGAGATAGAAATTGGGAAGTGAGAGGGAGAGGAGGAGGAAAAAGAAGCAAAAGTTGACTGATGAGAGGATAAGATATGAAACAGGAAGAGTAAAGGGAAAGCAGAGATGTTTGTTTGCTTGTTTGTCTTTTTATAGCATGCTTTGTTCCAGGCATTGACAGTTCCAAGTCCCAGTTTTTCAGTCTGTGTCCCTCCAACCTAACAATTTTATTGGTTCTTTCTTGAAATCCTTGCTCCCAATGAGATCATGTGTAGGTCAGACCTTTTCATCTTTCCATAGAAGGGGCCACTTAGACTGTCTCTGGGGCTTGGGGAGGAAAAGGAGGGTTTATAAAGGCTAGCAAAGTGGGATCTAACATTTTACCAAACTAAATTCCTGACAGAGTGGCCGCTGGAGGACATAAGGCCAAGATGCCAGGACACAGGCCCTGAGCTCCAAGGCCCCATCCCCATGGATGTGCACAGGTGAATTACCACCAGGGGTCAAGGCAGCTGGGATTTAAGCCTGGAAAGACTCATGGGATAAATTATTGAGCTCCTTTTCCCACATCATTGTCTCCATACAATTGCCCAGGAAAATAGGCTCACAAGTCATAGTAAGAAATTACTTGAATTTTATGTCTCATTTTTCTCATATGTAAGGGGAGGAATATGACCTAGTAAGACTGATATGAGGACTAAATGAAAAAATCCTCGAAAAGTGCTAAGCACTTGGCCTAATATACACTCAGGTTGCTAAAAATGTCTCCATGTTGCTCAAATGTGGCCAGTCTCGAAGCCAAACTCAGCATGTAAATGTGTTGCCTTCCCCCCAGTGTGGGACATGACTCCCAGGGATGAGCCTCCCTGTCACCAAGGGATCACTACCAAGTACCAGCTGATGACATAACTAGAAAATGATCTTGAATAAAAGATGCAACTTGGATCAGCAGAATATCTCTTTCTACATATAATAACAGGAGTTAAAAATGCTTTTTGACCTAAATCAAAGGGGGAAAGGGAATGGACAAATGAGTTTATATGGCTATGAGTCTCTAAAAAAGAGCCAGGAGGTTATCAGAGGGGTTGCCCTTATGCACACCTGGGCAGAGTCCCAGAGACAGATAAAGTAGATTCAACCCCAGGGTATTGGTTCTTCTGAGGGCTACAGAGACCCACAGGTTTTATGGTCATGGCAGATGGAGTTCACTGCCATGTCAGTTGGCCTTTCTTTGGAGTTGGTGTTTCTGTGTGATGGAACTGGACACAGATGTGATCTCTTTTCACAAGTCTTTCCTGTTACTTTACCAGAATTGTAGTTGGTGCTGGGGTTTAAGATATACCCAGGGGATCTGAATCTCTGGACTGACCATATGATAGCCAGGCCCTGAGCCTCAACAGACTTCAGCTCCTACACTCTGGTTTATTGGACTTACCCCACTCAGCTAACATGGAGTTGAAGAAGGTCAACTACCACACCATGGTGCCAAGAGTGCCTACAACTGAAAGCAGGAGGATTGCATCCAGCATCCATGTGGAATCTAAGCCCCCTCTTGACATAGATGTGGAATGGACACAACCAATCCAAGGTCCACGGGATGGAGGAATAGAGTATGGATTAGAGTGGACTTACTGATATTCTATTCATGAACTATTGTGATTAATAATTGAAGAAAATGTGGCATTGGTGTGGAGAAAGTGGCCATGGCGGCTGCTGGGTGCGGGGAATGGGAGGAAGAGATGAGATGGGGAGGCGTTTTCGGGACGTGGAGTTGTCCTGGGTGGTGCTTCATGGACAACTATGGGACATTGTAGATCCCCCCAGGGCCCACTGGATGGAATGTGGGAGAGTGTGGGCTATGATGTGGACCATTGACTATGGGGTGCAGTGATGCCCAGAGATGTACTTACCATGTGTCATGATGATGGGAGAGAGTGTTGCTGTGGGGGGAGTGGGGAGTGGGGGCGGTGGGGTTGAATGGGACCTCATAGTTTTTGAATGTAATATTTTTTAAAAAAATGAATTAAAAAAAAAAGGATCATTGAGGACTGAATCAAGTTAGCCACAACAATCAAATTATTCATTGCAATAAGGTTCTTAATATATGTCTTATGTTCTATTCTGTGCTGGAATCCTGACAGGTTTTAGTACCAAGCATGGGGTGGTGCTATAATAAATACCAAATATGTGGAAGTGACGTTGGAAGTGGTTGATGGGTAAAGACTGAAAGAATTTTGAGGCCTCTGATAAAGCCTAGATTTCCTCAAGGAGAACATTGGTAGAAATATGGACATTTCTTCTGTTGAGGGCTCAGAGGAAACGACAAACTGTTACCTTAAAAGGGAATGATGATGATCCTTTTATATAGAAGCAGAACATTGCTGAATTTTGTCTGAGTGTTTTTTGTGTGAAAAACAGAACTTGAAATCAATAAACATCTACACGTTGCCTAGGAGATTTCCAAGTGAAGAATTCACGCCATGTCCAGTATGTAAACTACTGGAGGAAATGTAAAATGATAAAGTGAAAAAAAACCTGTTAAGTAAAAGGAACTACGAATTATGATTTGGATGATACTCCATCTGTCTAGATTGCAAAAGATGCTAAAAATAAAATATCAACTGTAAAGAAGGAATGAACTGGGAGCTAAGGTCAAGGGAGACATTACAACTTTTGCAAGTGGAAAGACATTAGGCATGTGCATATGGATCACTTCTGTCAAGGAGCCAAAATGAGGAACAGAGATGGGAATATCCTGGAAAGATCTGTGGAGGACACTCTTGTCTAATGATATGTGAAATAATCAAAAGACATGTGCAAATTTAATACCTGATACTCCTTCATATCAAGTATTAAATTTTCAATAATATCTCACTTATTTTCCTAATATAAAATAGAAAGATATATAATTCACTGTAGTTACATTATTTGACTTGCCATACATATATCATCCATCATACAAGCAATAGTTGCTTAATGGACATTTTTTACTGACTTTAAGAAGAATATCTATAGCTACTCAAATAGATTTCAATCCATCTTTTTAATGAAATTTTAGATTGAATTGATCCTAATTTGTCTTATTTTATAAACTTCCTGGAAACTTCCATGTAACTATGTTAGGAAAACACATATTCCCAATTCTTGGGTTTTATACTGCTTTGTAGCAAAGTCTCTCTGAGTCAAAAAGAGATGCCACTTAAAAATTCCTGTTGAATGACAGGAAGAAGAAGGAAGGAAATAACAAAGATAAGAGCAGAACTAAATGAAATAGAAAATAAGAAAGCACTTGAAAAGATAAACAAGACCAAGAGCTGGTTTTTTGAGAAGATCAACAAAACTGACAAACCTTTAGCGAGACTAACAAAGAAAAAAAGAGAGAAGATGCAGATACACAAAATAAGAAATGAGAAAGGAGATATCACCACTGACCCCACAGAAATAAAGACTATCATAAGAGGATACTTTGAAAAACTATACTCCAACAAAAATGACAATTCAGAGGAAATGGACAAATTCCTAGAAACACATAAGCAGCCCATATTGATGAAAGAAGAAATTGATGATCTCAACAAACCAATCACAAGTAAAGAGATAGAATCTGTGATTAAAAACCTCCCAACTAAGAAGAGCCCAGGGCCAGATGGGTTCACAGGTGAATTCTACAAAACATTCCAGAAAGAACTAACACCAATCCTGCTGAAAACTATTTCAAAAAATCGAAACAGAAGGAACATTGCCTAACTCCTTCTATGATGCCGGCATTACCCTAGTACCAAAGCCAAACAAAGACACCACAAGAAAGGAAAATTACAGACCAATTTCTCTAATGAACCTAGACGCAAAAATACTTAACAAAACACTTGCTAATCGTATTCAACAACACATTAAACGAATTATACACCACGACCAAGTGGGATTCCTTCCAGGTATGCAAGGATGGTTCAACATAAGAAAATCAATCAATGTAATACACCATATAAACAGATTGAAGGAAAAAAATCACATGATTATATCTATAGATGCAGAAAAAGCATTTGACAAAATACAGCACCCTTTCTTGATAAAATCACTCCAAAAGATCAGAATACAAGGAAATTTTTTTGAACATGATAAAGAGTATATATGAAAAACCTACAGCCAACATTGTTTACAAAGGAGAAATCCTAAAATCCTTTCCTCTAAAGTCAGGAACAAGACAAGGATGCCCATTGTCTCCCCATCTATTTAACATTGTCTTAGAAGTACTTGCTCGAGCACTGAGGCAAGAACCAGATATAAAAGGCATTCACATTGGAAAGGAAGAAGTCAAAATTTCATTATTTGCAGATGACATGATCCTATACATAGAAAACCCTAAGAGGTCTACAACAAAGCTTCTAGAACTCATAAATAAGTTTAGTAAAGTTGCAGGTTATAAGATCAATGCGCAAAAATCAGTAGCATTTCTGTACACCAATAATGAGCAAGATCAGGAGGAAATCAAGAAACAAATACCATTCACAATAGTAAATAAAAAAATCAAATATTTAGGAATAAATTTAACTAAAGATGTAAAAAACTTATACACTGAGAACTATACAAGACTGTTCAAGGAAATCAAAGAAGACATAATAAATGGAAGAATATTCCTTGTTCATGAATAGGAAGACTAAATATTATTAAGATGCCTATCCTACCAAAACTGATCTACACATTCAATGCCATCCCAATAAAAATCAACACAGCCTTCTTTAAGGAACTAGAAAAACTAACTATGAAATTTATTTGGAAAGAAAAGAGGCCCCGAATAGCCAAAGACATATTGAAAAAGAAAAACGAAATTGGAGGAATCACACTACCTGACTACAAAACATACTACAAAGCTACAGTAGTGAAAACAGCATGGTACTGGCATAAGGAGAGACACACAGACCAATGGAATCGAATTGAAAGTTCTGATATTGAACCTCATATATATAGCCATATAATATTCAATAAAGCCACCAAACCCTCTCAACTGGGAGAGAATGACCTATTCAACAAATGGTGCCTGGAGAACTGGATAGCCATATGTAGAAGAATGAAAGAGGATTACCATCTCACACCTTATACAAAGATCAACTCAAGATGGATCAAAGACCTAAATATAAGAGCCAAGACCATAAAGACCTTGGAAAGCAGTGTAGGGAAACATCTACAGGACCTTGTAATAGGAAATGGCTTCATGAATATCACACCAAAAGCACGAGCAGCAAAAGAACTAATAGATAAATGGGACTTCCTCAAAATCAAAGCCTTCTGCACCTCAAAGGAATTTGTCAAGAAAGTAAAAAGGGAACCCACACAATGGGAGAAAATATTTGGCAACTGTATATCTAATAAGAGACTTATAACTTGCATACATAAAGAACTCCTATATCTTGAAAATAAAAAGATAAACAACCCATTTAAAAAATGGGAAAAAGATTTAAACAGACATTTCTCCAAAGAAGAAATACGAATGGCTAAAAAGCACATGAAAAAATGCTCCAAATCTCTAGCTATCAGGGAAATGCAAATCAAAACTGCAATGAGATACCATCTTACTCCCATAAGATTGGCAGCTATGACAGAAACAGAAGAATACAAATGCTGGAGAGCATGTGAAGAAATGGGAACACTCATCCACTGCTGTTGGGAATGCAGAAGGATCCATCCATTCTGGAGGACAGTTTGGCGGCTTCTCAAAAAACTAACCATAGATTTGCCATATGACCCAGTAATTCCGCTGCTGGGTATATACCCAGCAGAACTGAAAACAAGGACACAAACCGATATATGTACACCAATGTTCATAGCAGCATTGTTCAATATCGCCAAAAGTTGGAATCAACCCAAATGCCCATCAACAGACGAGTGGATCAATAAAATGTGGTATATACACACAATGGAATACTACTCGGCTGTAAGAACAAATACACTACAAACACACGTGATAACATGGATGAATCTTGAGAACCTTATGTTGATTGAAGCAACCCAGGCATTGAAAGACAAATACTACATGACCTCAATGATATGAAATAAGCAAGCTGCCTCAGAGAGCTAGAGACTGGAAGATAGGCTTACAGGAAATCGGGGGGTGGAGGAAGGATGTGAGCTGATGTCTGCAGGGGTGGAATCTATGAGGAGCTGGTGGTAAGTATGAGCACAAAGAAGAGATAAAATGGGGGCAAGGGGTTGCCTCTGGGTGGGGCTTTGCGGGTTTGAGGGGGGCTGAGGATGGGCGGATGGGTAATATTGCCCACAAAATTGGGGGGAGGGAGGTACAACATATGAACATAGGAGAGTGTCAGGTGTTGGCTGAGAGTAAAATGCTGAGAAAACCGTATCAAAATATAATTAGGATGGTTACCTGTTTAGGATGCTCAGAGGGGATGGTCTGACATGGGACTGACTCCTGGGGAATGTGTGAATGCTCATTTTGCCAGGGTGGGTTGTACCTTTGGGTAGAGACCCAAGTAGTGAGAGTGGGGGTGGACCCACATTCTGGGTAGGACTAATGCCAGCAAAAAAGAGGGAACTGTTATCTCTTGAGAGAAAGGGTGGCTCCCAGGGCATTAGGGCAATTGAGCAAGTCAGGCCCTGAACACTGTTGCAAGTATCTCTGGATGTGGCTCCTCAGGAAATGGAGATTGGCTGTCGCTGTGGGCCTCAAAGGGAGGGGAAAATGAATTTTGAATGGATGGAACCCAGGTAAATGTGGGGGTAAGAGAGGAGTTTCGCGAGAGTACACAAGGATGGATATAAAACATGTAATATTACACCAAAAACATATAGGGGACGACAGACTAATAATGTAAACTGTAATGTAAAACATAGGATAACTAAAAATTTAGAAAACTGTATATCCTACAGTATGGACACAATGTAAGCACAGATGTCACCTTGTTTGAAAGCTATTGTCTGAGAGTCTGTACATCAGTTTAAGTAAACATGATATGAATAAGTTATAAGAATATTGCTGTGGAAGGGAAAAAGTTTTATGGTGGATGTGTGGGAGTACTGTATTTTGTATATATGAATTACTGTGATCTAAGGCTCTTGTGAAGAGAAGCTCAATAATTGGAAAGAAGAAAAGAAAAAGATAGGATGTAGAATTTTTCCAAATCAGTATGTATTCTATATCTAACCTTTAAACTCATCGCTATATTCCATTTTACTAGTAAGGGAACCTGACATTATATTGGGCTTCACTTTTCAGGAAGTTTTGGATCACAGAGTGGTTCAACAATGGCAGCAGAGGAATACTGGTATGGGATGTTATTGACAGACAATATACGGTTGACAGGGAGTTATACAGGGCATATGTCCAGGGTGCATGGAAATGTTTGGATATAATCATAGTGGAAACAATTAAAAACAACAGCTGGGGGGTACTGGGTTACTGGCCGGGTGGGGGAACTCTGTCGTGGTCCCTAGGGGAGCAGTGGTAGTCCTCCAGGTGCAACGGTAAGATCCAGGAAGCAATGAGGGTCCAACAGTGAGCCCCTGATACTAATGACTATGCTTGTAAACCTATACGCCTGAAATAAGAACAAGGCCTAGAGCATCACTGTGCCTAGGAGTTTCCTCCTGACAGCCTTCATGTTACTCAAATGTGGCCAGTCTCGAAGCCAAACTCAGCATGTAAATGCAATGCATTCCCCCCACCATGGGACATGACACCTGGGGATGAGCCTCCCTGGCACCGAGGGATCACTACCAAATACCAGTTGATGACGTAACTAGAAAATGACCTTGAATTAAAGGTTTAATGCGGACCAGCAGAATATCCCTGTCTACATATAATAAGAGGAGTTTAAAATGCTGTTTCACCTAAATTAAGGGGGAAATGGAAAGGACAAATGAGTTTATATGGCTATGAGTGTCTAAAAAAGATTCTGGAGGTTGTCAGAAGGATTGCCCTTATGCACACCTGAGCAGAGTCTCAGAGACAGATAAAGTAGATACAACCCCAGGTATTGGTCCTCTTGAGGGCTAAAGAGACCCACATGTTCTATGGTCATGGCAGATGGGGTTCACTGCCATGCCAGTTAACCCTTCTTTGGAGCTGGTGTTTCTGCATGATGGAGCTGGACTCAGATGGGATCTCTATTCACAAGACTTTCATGCTACTTTACAGGAATTGTAGTTCATGCTGGGGCTTAAGATATATCTAGGGGATTTGAATCTCTGGACTGACAACATGATAGCCAGGTCCTGACCTCAACAGACTTCAGCTCCTACACTCTGATTTATTGGACTTACCCCACTCAGCTAACATGGAGTTGAAGGAGGTCAACCACCACACCATGGAGCCTAGAGTGCCTACAACTGAAAGCAGGAGGATTGCATCCAATATCCATGTGGAATCTAAACCCCCTCTTGACATAGATATGGAATGGACACAACCAAGCCAAGGTCCACAGGAAGGAGGAATACAGTAAGGATCAGATTGGACTTAATGATATTCTGTTCATGAACTATTGTGGTTAATAATTGAGAAAATGTGGCATTGTTGTGAAAAAAGTGGTCATGGTGGCTGCTGGGTGCGGGGAAGGGGAGGAAGAGAAGAGATGTGGAGGCATTCTCGGGACTTGGAGTTGTCCTGGGTGGTGCCCCAGGGAGAATTGCTGGATGTTGCATGTCCTCCCATGGCCCACTGGATGTAACGAGGGAAAGTGTGGGCTATGGTGTGGAACACGGGACATGGGGTGCAGGGATGCCCGGAGATGTACTCACCAGATGCAATGGATGTGACATGATGATGGGGGAGAGTGTTATTGGGGGTGGAGTGGTGGGGTGGGGGGGTGGGGGTAATTGGGGACATCATATTTTTTTTAATGTAATATCTTTTAAAAAAATGAATAAATTGAGTAGAATTTGGAAAAAAAATTCCTGTTGAATGAACAAACAACATTAAGTCAACAGTTATTTCAGTCCATGAAATTGTTTTCAGGTTATGCACATTTTTTACTTAATTGAGGTATAATGCATAAACTTACATAATGCATAACTTACATAAGCAATATGTGTATAGCAATAACTGTGAACTTACAAAAAAAAAACATATATAACATCATACAGGACTCTCATACCTCACCCTACCACCAGGACCTTGCATTGTTGTTAGACATTTTTAACTAGTTATTAAAGAGCATTGTCAATATATTACTACTAACTGAAATATTTTTCCCAATCCACCCTATTATTATTATTATATTTGTATCATTTATATATGAAGATACAAAAGCATTAAGTTTATAGTAAAAGTAGTGAACTTACAAAGCAAACATGCATAATATCATACAGGAGTCCCATACATCTATCCTCCACCTACACCTTCCATTGCCATTAGACATTTGTTACACGTGAAGAAAAAATATTGTCAAAATCTTACTACTAAATATAGTCATTCTCTTACATTTGGTGTATTTTCCCCCAAAACACCCTGTTATTATTTTTAATATATTTTTATGGTAGAAGTTGTAATCCTATAAAACAATTATGTACATGTGCAGAATTCCCAAACAACATCCCTCTAGCATCACACCACACTGTGGCGGGATAATGTCATCTGATTACCACTACCTCCACTGTGTAGATTTGGCACAAATTTTGCATACTGCCCCATTATCAGCAAAGTACATCTTTGGCATAGTTACAAGAATATTAGATTATTACTGCTAACCACAATCCATCGTTCACTCCAGCTGTATTTTTCCCATGCTTCCTCACATTCCCACCACCCTGCAATTATGTTGTACATTAGTTCCTGAGATCTTGTTTGATTTTTTTCTTCATTTGTTCTTTTGTATGTTCACTTTCTTTTTTTTCCTTCATTTATTTATTGATTGATTGATTGATTGATTTTGTAAAAATATTACATTAAAAAATATATGAGGTCCCATTCAACCCCACCAGCCCCACCGCACCCCTCCCCCTCCCCCCCCCCCAGCAACACTTACTCCCATCATCATGACACATCCATTGCATTTGGTAAGTACATCTCTGGGCATCTCTGCACCTCATGGTCATTGGTCCACATCATGGCCCACACTCTCCCCCATTCCATCCAGTGGGCCCTGGGAGGATTTACAATGTCTGGTGATTGCCCCTGAAGCACCATCCAGGGCAACTCCAAGTCCCAAAGGCACCTCCACATCTCATCTCTTCCTGCCATTCCCCATACCCATCAGCCACCATGTCCACTTTTCCCACTCCAATGCCACCTTTTCTCTGTGGACCTTGGATTGGTTGTGTCCGTTGCACCTCTATGTCAAGAGGAGGCTCAGATTCCACATGGATACTGGATGCAATCCTCCTGCTTTCAGTTGTAGGCACTCTAGGCTCCATGGTGTGGTGGTTGTCCTTCTTCAACTCCATCTTAGCTGAGTGAGGTGAGTCCAATAAATCCGATTGTAGGAGCTGGAGTCTGTTGAGGCTCAGGGCCTGGCTATCATATTGTCAGTAAAAAGATTCAATCCCCTAAATATATCTTAAACCCCAATACCAACTACAATTCCAGTAAAGTAGCATGATAGTCTTATGAAAAGAGATCCCCTCTGGGTCCTGTTTCATCACGCAGAAACACCAGCTCCAAAGAAGGGCCATCTGACATGGCAGTGAACCCTATCTGCCATGACCATAGAACCCGTGGGTCCCTTTAGCCCTCAAAGGAACCAATACCTGGGGATTGTATCTACTTTATCTGTCTCTTAGACTCTGCTCAGTTGCGCATAAGGGCAATCCTGACAGCTTCCAGACTCTTTTTTTTTAGAGACTCATAGCCATATAAACTCATTTCTCTTTTCTATTTCCCCCTTACATTAGGTCAAACAGCATTTTAAAGTCATATTATTCTATGTAGACAGGGATATTCTACTGATCCGCATCGAACCTTCAATTCAAGGTCATTTTCCAGTTGCATTATCAGTTGTTAGTTGATAGTGATCTCTTGGTGCCAGGGAGGCTCATCCCTGGGTGTCATGTCCCATGCTGGGGGGAAGGCATTGCATTTAGATGCTGAGTTAGGCTTCGAGACTGGCCACATTTGAGTAACATGAAGGCTGTCAGGAGGAAATTCCCAGGCACAGTGCTGCTCTAGGCCTTGTTCTTATTTCAGGCATATAGGCTCACAAGCATAGTCATTAGTATCAGGGGCTCACTGTTGGACCCTCATTCCTTCTCGGTCCTTGCCGCTGCACCTGGGGGACTCCCGCTGCTCCCCTAGGGACCATGGCACAGCATCCCCGGCCAGGGACCCAGTACCCCCCCAACTGTAGTTTTTAATTGTTGCCACTATGATTATATCCAAACATTACCATGCACCCTGAACATATGCCCTGTATAGCTCCCTGTCAGCCATATATCACCTGTCAATAGTATCCTATACCAGTATTCCTCCGCTGCCATTGTTGGACCACTCTGTGATCCAGAACTTCCTGAAAATTGAAGCCCCAATATAATGTCAGGATCTCTTACTAGCAAAATGGGATATAGCGATGGGTTTAAAGGTTAGATATAGAATATGTGTTGACTTGGAAAAATTCTGCATCCTATCTTTTTCTTTCCTTTTTTTTTTCCCCTAATTATTGAACTTCTTTTCACAAGAGCCCTAGACCACAGCAATTCATGTATACAATATACAGCACTCCCACACATCCACCACAAAACCTTTCCCCTTCCACAGCAATACTCTTACAACCTATTCACAACATATTTACTTAAAGTGATGTACAGAGTCTGAGACAATAGCTTTCAAACCAGGTGACATCTGTTCACTTTCACAGGCCATTTTTAAGCTCACCAATCCTTTCTTCTGCCTCCTTAAAACTGCTATTTATGATTCCAATATTTTTTAATTTGACTTATTGCACCGTTCATTTCCATAAGATCTGTTTTTTTTTTATATGCTTTCAAATTATATTTTGTGCTCATCCAAGGTCTTCTTAATATCCTTAATCTCTTTAGCCATCTCATTGAATTTATTAGGGAGATTTGTTTGAACATCTATGATTAGTTGTTTCAACTCCTTTATGTCATCTGGAGGCTTATCTTGTTCTTTTAACTGGCCCATAGCTTCCTGTTTCTTGGTGTGGATTTTAATTTTTGGTTGTGTCTTGGCATCTGGCTTACTACAGTAATTATTTATTCTGGGTGTAGATTTTCTCATTAGTTTCAGGCTTCCTGCACTTTCTCCCTTGCTGGTTGTGCAGTAGGAGCCAAGGATGCAGTTGGTGTTACAAGATATGGAGGCTGAAGCTGCCCTCATTGCACCAGGGACCAAGGAAGCTTCTCCCAACTTTCTCCTTTACCAGGGGAAGGGACAAAGTCACACCTTTGTGGAATAATACAAGTTGTGCTGGCCTAGACTGTAGCTGCCCAGAGAGAGTAATGAAGCTTCAATTCCTTTCCCCCTTGCCTTGGGTAGGGGTGGAACTGCAGGTGTGGGCAACAATTTATGCAGTTCAGGTCCAAAGATGACCACAGTTGCCCCCCCCAGTAGAATTCCAATTATTCAGTCTTTGCCAGCCAAATGTACCTGCAGTTACCAGGATAGACTTGTACAGGGCCCCCAGTCTCCTCCCTGCAAGAGATTGGGCTGAAGACTGGGATAAGGCTGCAGGGAGATCTGGGTGAAATAAACTTTTCCTACAGTCTCTATGACTTTTGTTCAGCCCAGTTTCTGCTCATGCTGGGGCAGGGTCAAAATGGAAGGCAACGGCCTCTTTCAGACGTCAACAGTTTCAATCTTTAGATGTTCTTAGGGTTATACTTTAGTGAGCCAAATTTACTAATCAGTACTTGAAAGTGGTGGCCAAACATCTCCTTCTCCCCTGTTTTTGGGAATGGAGCTTCCAATTCCAGCCACGGAATTGCTTCTGGGTGACTTGCATTGCCAAAATCTGGTGATCAAATGCCCCTGAGAACTGGCCAGTAATTTCCTCGAGAGACTGCCGCAGGTCCCCCAGCTTTCTCCCTGTAGAGGTGGGCCTGGGGCCTAGGCTAGAACTGCAATATGGCCTGGATGGAACAAAACCAGTCCCCACCAGCACTGTGATTTTCAGTCCTCCCTGCTTCCTCTCTGCCAGGCACAGAGTTAAGATGCCAGCGACTGGCCTCTTTCTCACTTGAACAATTTCAAACTTTAGCTGTTCTTAGGGTTATATTTTTGCCCACTGAATTTACTCATCAGTAGCTGAATTTGTTGCCCAACCATCTTTTTCTCCTCCATAATTTGGGAGTGGAGCTTTCAATTCCAGCCGGCAAACAGTGGCCAAACTGAAATCAACATATTTCATTGGCTGAGCATAATCTCTTTTAACCTAAACATTCTTCAATTAATATAGTATATTGTATATTAAGGCACTCACAATTACTATTTGATGGCATTAAGAAATGAAAATAGTTATCTAAATTAAAAAAGAAGGCAGAGTAGCAAATGTATTCATCTTCTGTGACACTGAAAAGAAAGGCTTGGATGGCAAAGTGTCCAGGGAAATAAGGATAAAGGAGGAAATGACCTTCCACAGGGGAAGTTTTGCATATGAAGGATCAAGGATTTAAATCTTGGGAAGGACCAGAGGTGGAGGATGATGGGGGAGAAGGAAGAAGATGAAAAATATTTAAACATTAAGGAGATACAATGAGTAGAGAATCAATTCATCAGGGTGTAAAGTTTAAGCGACCCTAGCCTAGAGGGTCAGTTCACCTGGTTACTTGATCTCACCATGGTACAGTCCCCTAAAGGATGAGGTTTCTCAGACAGATGGAAGAAGCAAACATATTCTAAGAGAAGAGACAATGGGGGAAGAAAGAGGAAACCGACTAGGATGATCCCTTTTCACCTGTCAATTCCTCTCTCCTTGGCTCCACTTGCCAACATTGTCATGGACAAAGACCCCCATGGACACCCCAACAGACGTCCCCTATGAAGTCTGCTTTCCTTTCTCCCTACACTCTCGACCTTCCCTCTCCTCTGTCCCCTTCATTCTTCTTCTCCATTCCCCATTCTCAGGTAAGCAATGGCTTCCCTTTCTCCTTCCTCCTCTCTCTTTCCCCAGTTCCTCTCAGTCTTCCTGCCCCTCCATTTACTGACCCATCATCTCTTCTCAGGCTTCAACTAGTCCTTTCTACCCTGCCATGTGGCATCTCATGTGGCAATTTATCTCTTTATGAGAAGGTTCTATCTCCCAACTCTGGCCCTAATCTTCTGTATCCCTCATGCTAGCAAGGTTCTCTGTGCAAAGTCTGAACAGGGTTGAAAGAAAGGAGAGGACACCAGAGCCAGGGAGGCAGAGGAGAGCAGGGAACTGACATTAGCTAGTACTGCCATATGCCCTGCTCCCCAAATGAGTAAACTAAGGCTAAGAAAGGTGAAATCATGTGATTAGGAATACAAAACTCCTGAGACATAGAACCATGACTTAAACCAAATACTAACTAATAAGATCAGACTAGATAGAGAATAAGCTTCTTCCCTCTTTACCATGGGTTTACTGTGGAAGCAAATGAGCTACATTTCATGGCCTAGGTCACAGTAATAAAATGTTGATAATCAAGAAAAAAACGAAATGAGAACAGAGGAGACCTGTGATATGCCTGATGGTCCAACAAATGCCAACTTGCAACAGGTTTTTATAATACTTTATGGTAATAGTAAGGGATACAGTATCCCAGACACTGACAAGCATCATATCAGTGGATCCTCCAATAGTCCCATGGGGCAGGTTGGATTAGCCCCATTATATAGATAAGGAAACTAGGATTTAGAGAGAGTAAATATCATGTCCAATGTCACACAATCAGTAAATCCAGAAATCAGGATTCAAACTCAGGAAGCCTGATCAAGAGCCCTCATTCTAAAACCTAGTGCTGGCCATTTAATAGCTAAAACTCATGGTTGCTACTTTCAGGGACAAGAATTAGAGACTCTTAGAGTGAGAAAGGAGTGTAGAAATGAAATTTCTCATTTCTTTTTTTTTTTTGTCACTAGAGCAAGATTTCATTTTTGATAATAAAAGTGTTCTCCTTGAGACATACTAGGTTCATATATATGTTTAAAGAGTTTTTCAATGGCACAAAGAATGGGTGCCATTTTCTGAATAACTTTTTTATTCTCTTTATTTTTATAAATGTTATAGTCAAATAATATGAGGTCCCCATATGCCTCCCAACCCCCTCACCCCACTCCTGCCACATCAACAACCACTTTCATCATCATGGAACATGTTTTCTCATTTATTAATTGAGGAGACTGAAGAACAGCAAATAAAGGGCATGGTCTGGTCATTTAGGGACAGATTTGAAATTTGAGACCAGTGCTCATTTACCTATGCTTTTGCTTGCATTTTTTTTCTTGAGGCCACCATCGAATTGGATAAAAAGAATCCCTACATTGCTGAGGGAAATCTCTTTTGCAGATCATAGCTGCAATCAGCTGTATATGAAATCAACTGACTACATAACCTAAATCCTGTTATGTTTTTAGTCAATGCAATAGTGAACTATTTACAGACATCTTAGGGAAGAAATCCATTGAATTCTGCAAAAAAGGAGAATTAAGAAAGGTTTTTGGAAAAGTAACTCCTTTACCAAATGTCCTCTTCATACCCGACACGTCCATCATCTCATCCCTCAAGCCCCAACCATGCCTCCAATAATTCCCTCATCTAGGCTGATTATCATCAACTTAGAAGATGACTGAACTGTGATGATTAAAAAAGTAACAATACATTATGAGGGATAGTCTCAGAGACCAAGATAGCAAATGTCATAGCAACGGTCACACAACTTTGGTCAAGAAGATCCTAGAAGACTCAGGATGCCTGAAGATATCTTTTTGTGTTTTTGTCCTCACCTGAAGGAGACCATATGAAACAATCATAATCCTGGGATCCTATATGAGTTACATCATATGTAAAATTTCCGTAGATGTGATTAAGTTAAAACTTCAAACAGGAGAATTACCTGGATAAAAACACTGGCCCCCCAATGCCATCACATATATTCTCACTGGAGGGACATTTGACCAAAAATAGAAAATAAAGTGGTATTAAAACAGTTAAGACAGTAATTAGAATCCTTGAGGACTGAAGCAAGTCAGCCACAACAATCAAATTGTTCATTGCAAGAAGGCTCTTAATATAGGTCTTATGTTCTCTTTATGTGGTAGAATCCTGACAGATTTTAGTACCAAGCATGGGGTGGTGCTATAACAAATACCAAATATCTGGAAGTGAGTTTTAAAATTGTTGATGGGAAAAGAATGGAAGAATTTTGAGGCCTCTGGTAAAGCCTAGATTTCCTCAAGCAGAACATTAGTGGAAATATAGATATTTGCTTCTGTTGAGGGCTCAGAGGAAATGACAAACAGTTACCTTAAAGGGGGAACATGACAATCCTTTTATATAGAATCAGAACGTTGCTGAATTTTGTCTATGAGTTTTTTGTGTGCAAAGCAGAATTCAAAATCAATAAACTTGTACACGTAGCCTAGGAGATTTCCAAGCGAAGAGTTCACACCATGTCCCAGGTTCATCTTTCTACATATGTAAACTACAGGAGGAAAGGTAAAATGGTAAAGTGAAAAAAAAAACTGTTAAGTAAAGAGGAACTATGACTTATGATTTGGATAATACTCCATCTGTCCAGATTGCAAAAGATGTTAAAATTAAGATAGATATCAACTGTAAAGGAAGAATGAACTGGAGAAAAGGTCAAGAGAGACATGATAACTCTTGCAAGTGAAAACACATTAGGCATGTGCATATGGATCACTTCAAACAAGGAGCAGAAATGAGGAACAGAGATGGGAATATCCTGGAAAGATCTGTGGAGGACCCTCTTGTCTAATATGTCAAATGGAGAGATGATATGGGCAAATTTAATACCTCATACTCCTATATATCAGGTATTAAATTTTCAATAATACTTCACTTATTTTTTCTAATATAAAATAAAAAGATGTATAATTCACTGTAGTTACATTATTCAACCTGCCACACATACATCATCCATCCTATAAGCAATAAATAGTTGTTTAATGGAAATTTTTTATTGACTTTAAAAAGAAAATCTATAGCTACCCAAATAGATTTCAACCCATCATTTTAATCAAATTTTAGATTGAATTGATCCTAACTTGTCTCATCTTATAAACTGCTTGGAAACTTCCATGTAGCTATGTCAGGAACACACATATTCCAAATTTGGATTTTTATACTGCTTTGTAGCAAAGTCTCACTGAGTCAAGCAAAGAGGTGCAACTTAAAAGTTTCTGTTGAATGAACAGATAACATTAAGTCAAGAGTTATTTCAGTCTATGAAATTATTTTCCAGTTATGCACATTTTAAAATATATTGAGTTATATCACTCATACAGAAACTTACATAAATGATAGATGTATAGTAATAACTATGAACTTACAAAACAAACATATATAATATCATACAAGACTCTCATACCTCACCCTACCATCAGTACCTTGCATTGTTGTTAGACATTTTTAGCTAGTTATTAAAGAGCATTGTCAATATATTACTACTAACTAAAGTATTTCCCCCAAACGATCCTATTATTATTATTATACATGTATCATATATATATGATGATACAAAAACAATAAGTGTATAGTAGAAGTTGTGGACGTACAAAGCAAACACACATAACATCATACAGGAGTCCCATACATTGACCCTCCACCAACACCTTGAATTGTCGTGAAACGTTTGTTACACATGAAGAAAGAATATTGTCAAAATCTTACTACTAATTATAGTCATTATCTTACATTTGGTGTATTTTCCCCAAAAACACCCTCTTATTATTTTTAATATATTTTTATGATAGAAGTTATAATCCAATAAAACAATCATGTACATGTGCAGAGTTCCCAAACAACATCCCTCTATCAACACACCACACTGTGGCAGGATATTTGCTACAGGTAAGACAATGTGATCTGATTATTACCACCTCCATAGTGTACATTTGGCACACATTTTGCATACTGACCCATTATCAACAAAGTAAATCTTTGGCATAGATGCAAGAATATTTTTTTATTACTGCTAACCACAATCCATAGTTCACTCCAGCTGTATTTTCCCCATGTTTCCACACATTCCCACCACCCTGCAATAATGATGTACATTTGCCCTAGCTAACAAAGGGCACTCTTGCATTTGTACCATAAAATATAATTCCCATCCACCTCTTAGTTTGCCATGCTATTCTGTTCCTAGAGTATTCTCTAGCATTCTGTCGATTGGCTTTTACATCCCTAGACAACCATTTTCAGCCAAATCCCCATTTATTAGTCTCTATGTACAATCATCCACTCTATACATATCCACACTTATACAGTAAAATTAATTAAAACTTCTACATGCATTAAATATCAGTAGTCCATACCTGGCCTCCTCTTATCTCCTTTGAGAATCTTCCACCTACCACTAGGTCTTGAAGATATTTTCCTACATTTTCTTCTAGAAGCTTTATGGTTCTTGCTTTTATTTATAGGTTTTTGATTCACTTTGAATTAATTTTTGGATAAGGTGTGAGATAGGGTTCCTCATTTCCTCTTTTGGCTATAGGTATCCAGTTTTTCAGCACCATTTGTTGAATGGACTGTTCTGCCCAAGACATGTAGATTTGACAGGCTAGTCAAAAATCACTTGACCATACATGCGAAGGTCTGTTTCTGAAGCATCGATTGGATTCCATTTATCTTTGTGTCTGTCTTTATGCCAGTACCATGATGTTTAACCACTATAGCTAGATAACATAGTTTAAAATCTGGAGATGACAGTTTGCTTTTCCTTTTTAAATGTTTCTGTCTATTCAGGACCCCTTACCCTTCCAAATAAATTTGATAATTGCTTTTTCAATTAAAAGAAATGCTGGTAGAATTTTTTCAGGATTGCATTGAATCTATACATAAATTAGAGTAGAGTTGACATCTTAATGATATTTAGTCTTCCAAGGGATGAGCATGGAATGTTCTTCCAGTTATTTAGGCCATTTTCTTATTTCTTTTAACACTGAGTTGCTGTGTTCTGAATACTAGTGCTTTCTATCATTGGTTAAGTTTATTCCTGCCTATTTGAGTGTTATCTGCCATATTTTATTTTCACCACTCTTTTAACATTTGGTACTTTTATTGAGATAATCTTCATTTCTAGACTCTCTTCCAGGCCTCTCTCTCCTGTCTTCTCTTTTCAGGTTCTAGCACACCTTTTAGTGTTTTCCTGAAAATCTGGTCTCTTCTTTAAAAATTCTTCCAGCTTCTGTTTATCTCTGATATTCTAAACTCATCCTCATTTTTGAAATATGATCTTGCCAAATATAAGATTCTTGAGTGGAAGTTTTCTATTGTACTATCATAAATATATCATACCAATGTTTTCTGGACTCCATGGTATTTTGTGAGAAATCAGCACTCTGTCTTATTGGGTATCCTTATTATTTTGCCTTGCTTTTATCTTGTTCCCAGAATTCTGACTTTTTTTTTTGGCATTTGACATTTTGATCAATGTGTGTCTTGACATTGGTCTATTTGGAGTATTTTGAATGGGAGTACATTGGGCTTCTTAGACATGGATATCTAGGTCCTTCAGTAGGATTGGGAAATTTTCTATCATTATTTCTTCAAATATTTCTTCTACCCCTTTTCCCTTCTCTTCTCCTTCTGAGACACCCATGACATGTATGTTTGCACGATTTTATATGTCATTAGTTCCCTGAGACCTTGTTCAATTTTTTTCCATTCTTTTCTTCATCCGTTCTTTTGTATGTTTACTTTCAGAGGCCATATTTTAAGCTCATCGATCCTTTCTTTTGACTCCTCAAATCTGCTATTTATGATTCCAATATTTTTAAATTTGACTTATTGCGCCATTCATTCCTATAAGATCTGCTATTTTTCCTCAAATTTTACTTTTTCTCATCCAACGTCTTCTTAATATTCTTAATCTCTTCAGCCATCTCATTGAATTTATTAAGGAGATTTGTTTGAACATCTATGATTAGTCATCTCAACTCCTTTATGTCATCTAGAGGCTTTTCTTGTTCTTTTAACTGGGCCATATCTTCCTGTTTCTTGGTGTGGATTATAACTTTTGGTTTTGTCATGACATCTGGCTTACTAGAGTATTTATTCTGGGTGCAGTTTTTCTCTTAGGTTCAGGCTTCCTGCCCTTTCTCCCTTGTTGGTTGTGCAATAGGATCCAAGGATGTAGTTGGTGTTACAAGATATGGAGGCTCAAGCTGCCCTCATTGCATTAGGTATCAAGGAAGCTTCTCCCAACTTTCTCCTTTGCCAGGAGTAGGGACAAAGTCACAGCTTTGTGGAATAATACAAATTGTGCAGGCCTAGACTGCAGCTGCCCAGAGAGACTAATGAAGCTTCACACCCTTTCTCCATTGCCTTGGGTAGGGGTTAGCTGCAAGTGTGGGCAACAATCTATACAATTCAGGTCCAAAGATGACCACAGTTGCCCTGGTAGAATTTTGATTATTCAGTCTTTGCCAGTCAAATGTACCTGTGGTTACCTGGATAGGCTTGTGCAGTGTCTGCCAGCATCCTCCGTGCAAGAAGTTGGACTGAAGACTGGGATAAGGCTGCAGGGTGATCTGGGTGAAATAAACAGGTTCCTACAGTCTCTATGACTTTTGTTCAGCCAGGTTTCCACTCATGCTTGGTCGGGGTCAAAATGGAAGGCAATGGCCTCTTTCAGACTTCAACAGTTTCAATCTTTAGATGTTCTTAGGGTTATACTTTAGTGAGCCAAATTTACTAATCAGTACTTGAAAGCGGTGGCCAAACATCTCCTCCTCCCCTGTTTTTGGGAATGGAGCTTCCAATTCCAGCCATAGAATTGCTCCTGGGCAACTTGCATTGCCAACATTGGGTGATCAAATGCCTCTGAGACTTGGCCAGTAATTTCCTAGAGAGGCTGCCACAGGCCCCACTTCCTCCCTGTAGAGGTGGGGTTGGAGCCTAGCCTAGAACTGCAATATGGCCTGGATGGAAGGAAGCTGGTCCCCACTGCAGTGTGATTTTCAGTCCTCCCTGCTTCCTCTCTGCCAGGTGCAGAGTTAAGATGCCAGCTACTGGCCTCTTTCTCACTTGAACAATTTCAAACTTTAGCTGTTCTTAGGGTTATATTTTTGCCCACTGAATTTACTCATCAGTAGCTGAATTTGGGGCCCAACTGTCTTTTCCTCCCCCATATTTTGGGAGTGGAGCTTTCAGTTCCACCCGGAAAACAGTGGCCAAACTGAAATCAACATATTTCATTGGCTGAGCATCATCCCTTATAACCTCAGCATTCTTCAATGAGTATAGTATATTAAGGCACTCAAAATTACTATTTGATGGCAATAAGAAATAGAAATTGTTACCTAAATTAAAAAAACAAGGTAGAGTAGCAAATCAATCATCTTTCGTGCCACTGAAAAGAAAGGCTTGGATGTCAAAGGGTCCAAGGAAGGAAAGAGTAAGGGAGGAAAATGACTTTCCACAGGGGAAGTTTTGCATATGAAGAACCAAGGATTTAAATTGTGGGAAGGACCAGACTAGGAGGATAATGGGGGAGAAGGAAAGAAGATGATAAATTTTTAACCATTAAGGAGATACAATGAATAGAGAATCAATCCACAGGGTGTAAATTTTACAAGACCCTAGCCTAGAGGGTCAATTCACCCTTTCACTTGAACTTGCCAAGTGAAAAAAAAAATATTTCTATGGCACAGTCCCCTAAAGGATGTGATTTCTCAGACAGATGGAGGAAGCAAACATATTCAAGTCTATTAGTGGAGGAAGCAGCTGGTGCTACAGGACTCATTGCCCTACCGCCCTGGGGAGGAGGTTTGTGTTCGAGGTTGAAGCACTGTGGGAGGAGAGCTCTTATCCTGCTGACAGTAATAATCTCCCAGATCTTCAGGCTGGAATCTGCTGATGGTGAGAGTGAAATCTGTCCCAGACCCACTGCCACTGAATCGATCTGGGACCCCAGATGCCCTGTTGGATGCATCATAGATGAGCAGTTTAGAAGCCTGTCCTGGTTTCTGGTGGTACCAGGCTAAGTAGCTGCTAACACTCTGACTGGCCTTGCACTTGAGGGTGACGGTCTCTCCTGCAGATGCAGCCACAGAGCCTGGAGACTGGGTCATCACGATGGCCCCACTGGCACCTGCAGCCAGAAAAGAACATAGAGCATACATTCAATCACAAATGGATAAAATATGTATCTAAACGTAGGTTTTCTTATTTATCATATATATTCAGATCTGCTTTGGATGAAATGGTTTGCTCTCTCTGCATGTTAAAACAGTTCTCCATATTTATGAATATAATTTTCTTCTAAACTTCTCACCTGAGGCCCAGAACACCAGGATGATGAGCAGTTGGGAATGTGACATCATCTTTCCAACCTGTATAGTGCACTGAGGTCCCATCTCCAGGGAAACTGCATTAATAGAGCTCTGAGCAGACAACCAAGTCCCTGAGGAGCATATGCAAATCAATAGAGAGTATAAAGTCAAACGAACATGTGCAGTGAGTTGTAAAGACAATAATGGAAGGAGATAAAATATCATGACCACAGGAAATGTAACTACATGCCTGCAAAAGGCAAGAAATCAACTTAACACTACAATTTTTAACAATATTCAGCACAATTCAGAAAATGAAATATTTTATCAGCAATTGTACTCTTTCAAATCAACTGCACCCATCTTGGAAACAAAATGAATTTGTAATAAAATACATGCACCTATAAGTGTAATATCAGATCTCAATTAAATGTTATAAATATGGTGCCAAAATCCTAGGTGGATTATACTCATATCATTGGATAGATTAAGATGTAGTGCACGTATGGTGTATCTATCTCAGTCTGTTCTAAATTTTAAACAGATATTTGAAGCTCCTCTCCAACATACCAAAGGAACCACACTTAGTATATCCAAAACAAGTTCTCTGTATTGCCCTTACTACAATATTACGCCCAGAAATGAGTCACCAAATACGTACAATTCATCCTTATGACTGTAATTTAAATTGATCACTTTCTAAAATCACTAATGTAAGGAGTAGCAGACCTGAAGTGTAACACCTCCACCTAGTGGTCATAGGTAAAATGGCTTCAGTTCCCAAGGCCTGATAGAGCACTTCTTCATTTATTCCTACCCAACAATATTGATACTTTTAGAACTATGCAGATAACAATATCATGAACACTTCTATGCAAAGGACATTAAATTATAAACAAGGAGAATGATTCATTTTATTGGGAGGTTGCACAGTAAACAAGTAACATTTCTGTAGCCATTACTAGCCTGCTTCTTTGAGATTTCCTCCTCTGAGCTAAGCTGTTACTCAGGAAAGGTAGGGCCATGTGACCCTGGTCCATTTCAGGATCAACCCTATGCATGAACAGTCAGAGGTAAGAGAAAATTTAGGACACTTTCACAATTATATGAATAAAAAATTCTTCCACTATCATGACTATAATTTTTCCTGCAGACTTTTTCCAAAGCTTCTAAGAGGTTTTCCTTGATGGGGAATGTCCTAAGGCATATATTGTTCTATTTCTAATTAATAAGTTCATTTCCTGTAGTTTTTCTCCTTATGAGCACTTTACCTTAGGAGCGGGTCCCCTCCAGCATTCAGGAATGGTGCTGCAGATGCCCACATCATCAGGGAGGGCATTCCTTCTCATCAACAATCCACCCTGTTCTTAGACCACCAAATATCTGTGTTTAGAAGGTGTTAATAATTAATTCAGGTTTGTTCTTTACACCCATGTATTTTTTCCTCCTCTTCCATGAAGTTGCATTTAATAAACATTCTTAAGTTTACTTATTTTGTTTGAATTTTTACTACTTAATTGATAGGTTTCCTGCATCAGTGCAATATAATTGCCTTCCCATTCTTGCATACATTCAAAAATTTAAAGTCACCATGGATGACAGGATGATAAAACAGGATGTGTCTTGTGAAGGGTAACTGGCTCAGAGGGCTCCACCTAAAATGTGAAGTAAGGAAATGTTGTCTTCAAGTAGAGGACAGTTGACCTAATGCGTGAATAGAGGAGGGGGCTGTCCTTCAAAGCCCAGGGAAGAGCACTTCAGAAAATGAACAGGACTTGGGAAAAGATGGGACTGGATATTTAATAAAGACTAAAGAAACAGTGTGAAAGCAGAACGGCTATGATCCAAGGGGAATATTAATTCGATGAAAGGTTGGGGCTTAGGTTATGTACTATGACAATCCATGGAAAAAGTTAGAATTAATTTTTCATTTCAGCAGGTACTTCTGGGTCATTTTACAAGTAATAACACTCCAAAGATGCACACACAGTAGAAGCCACTAATGTTTCAGTGCAGCTGGGAAACTAGCTTTTCTATCATCTCCTAACCTGAAGTCATATAATGATTAAAAAGTGAAATTTTCCAAATGCTCTCCCAATGCAAAAGATCCAATTTAAGCCCAATCAATCTTTGGTAAATGATTTAAAAAGAGCACATTCTGTTAAGTAGAATTCTAAAAAAGCCTGGGACCTCCTGCCCCTGGTATATACACACCTTCTCTCAATTGTTGAAACATTATTCAGGTGCTGCTGTGAAGTGATTTTGCAAATATCCTTAAAGCTGTTGACTTTAAGAAGGGGAGTCCATTAAATTTTGCTCTACTGGTCAGAGAAAAAGAGCCCAGAGAAATTAATAAATAATTAATATTTGCAATAGAAGAATTCATCTGAAGTTGGTTGTGGAGTTCCAGGGGACCATGTGACAAGGATTGTGGGCAGGCTCTAGGAGGAGAGAGCTGACAGTCAGCAAGGACATGGGACCTTAAAACTGCCACCTGAGGAACTGATTCTGACAAACCCCATGAGCTTGGAAGAGAACTCTGTGCTCTGGACAGAAGGCAGCCCTATTTAACCATGTAGGAACCTGAGAAGAGAATCATCAACATTGGACCCAGATTCCTGATCTATAAAACTCTGACCTAATAAATTGTTTATTAGTTATGAAATGAGTGAAAAGTGATATGTGTGTGTGTATTAAAATGAACCACATGCTTAAAAGGGAAGTCATAAATCCAGATACAAGAGTTATCATCCCATTTAGCTCATGGTTGAATGATGCTGACACATGTCTCTTCTCATGAAATGTGCTGTGTTTTATGCCCCTTTTACCCACATATTATTCCCTGATGTGTTACCAAATCCACAGGGTCAGAGCTAAATACTGTACTATGAAATAACAGGTAAGAGCAGAACTAGCTTTGAAGGTGGTCAGGATCTGTCCCCTCTGTTTCCATGGCCATGTTCTCTGACAACTGAAGAAATTCTAGACAGGGCTGTTGGTAAGAGGCCAGTGCACTGGGGACATCCCAGGTAGACCTGAACCAAGCTGCTGTCTTCACATTTGCTTAAACCCTGGAGTGCTTCAGATTCCTAATGTGAATGACTCCTTCCTTCTACATGAGACAGAATGGTAATGTTGCATTTTGTCTTGATCTAAGCAATAAATTCTCTTGTGCTTCCATTTATTTAGAGTTTACAATTCTACATGTTTTATTAATTTTGTAAATTCTTGTTGTTCAAATGACCAAAAAAATCTTAATTAATTATAGATAAAATCAACTTAGCAAGTATATTTTCTGGGCTCAACTTGCCCTTCCCAATGAACTTACCAGGGGTCAGTAAAGCCAAGTGCTGCTGTTGCAGACATGAAATCAGGCTGATCAATATATGACACATGATTCACATGCAGCTAGATCTAACATGCTTCAGGGTTCTCAAACAATTCTACATTATCTATGGAATTCATTTTCCCCAATATAGATACAGGGCCCCAGTGAATGTGCTCAATGAGTTTGGGCATGAATGGATGAAAGGAATGTGTTAGCAAATTCATAATATGAAGGCAACATTAATCTTTAAACTTGAAATGATGAGGCTTGTTACCAAATGCATACAATATTGATGTACAGAATAAAATATGATGCTGTTCCCTTAAGATGGGAACAATGCATTAGCAGTGCCCCAGATATTTTTCAGTAAAAGTTACACAATATTCCTGCAACAGATTCATGGAAACCAAATGCATGTGGTGACCTGGATTGGAACTTGGAAGGGGCACAGGATAAGAATAAAAAATTAGGTACACCTGAATGAAGTCTGGAGTATAGTTACTAAATTTGTATCAATGTAAATCTCTTAGTTTGACAAATGCACCACGATTATGTAAGATGTTAACATTAGGGAGAAGTGGGCAATGGTGTGAGGGGACTCTCTGGACAGCTTCTACAACTTATATGTGAATCTAAAATTATTCAGAAATAAAAACATATTTAACAAAACATGAGAAGAGAGATCTCAGTATAGCTGAGTGAACATTGTATTTAACCAAGTGAGGTCTGAAATGATGAAGTCATGCAAGATAATCCTATTCTAAAGCCAGACCCCATCTGCAGTGACATTAAAATGCTTGCTCCAGACATTCAGCATCTCCCATGACAAGTGAGAGCTGCACAACTTGAGATAGTGACTTTTTGACTCCTGATTTTCCTCACCTCATTGGACCCTTTGTTCTAAACAAGCGTACTTTAGAGCATACCCTTCAACCAAGGTATGTGTCCCAAAGGTAGGCAAAAATGTTTTCTCAGGGGTTCATGGCCAAGAATAAGTTTAATGGAATATATTTCTAGATCTATATATTCTGATCAGATTCTTTCTTAAATTGGATCTTTCAAGAACAGTCAAGTTGTGCTGCTGATTCTCCTTTCCCACCTCATGTGCACGATCACCCTTAACTGCTTTAATAAGATAAGTGAACAGTCACTCATCTTACCATAGGCATTTCCATGGGATCCAAAAAAATATATACAGCAAGAGATGAAGGAATTTTTCAGAGATCCACGTGGGTCAACATTCAGAAAGTGAATAACTCTAGAAACTGGCAAATCTCCTGCGGTGCCAAATATTTCACTCAACGAACTGAAGGAAGATCTACTTGAGTTGTTACACCAAATACTCCAATTTGCAATCAGGAAATTTCAAAATTCATCGCTTGAGTCCACCTTGTTTATTCTTGTCTCTTCTGTCTTTTAATAACAACCTGTTTGAAAACTTTCCATTCACTAATTGGATCTAGCTAAACAGTACAAGCTGGAATGTCCCACTTTTTTGAATAAAGGGATTAAGATTCACAACTAATTTTGAATATAATTTCAGAAAAATTTGCATGATTTCTTTACAAAATGTTCATTAACATAGAAAGCACCTTGATTACTTTATGCATTTAAACAAAGGCTCAAAAATTTTTGGAAATTAACCTATAATTAGGAAAGAGAGAAGGTGTGGAATGGATTATTTTGTTTTTATTCAGTATCAAATTGTCTAGGTCCCTATTCAATTACTCTGTGTGTGCATGTGTGTACAGATATCTGTGTTTAGACATATATATATGTTTTTAATATATACATATTGTAATATTTATGTATATAAACATTTGTAAATGTTGATCACTATAATTTCTCTTTGGGTGAATAGAATAACACAGGTTTCTTGGATCAAAGTATAAGAAGTTTCTACTAAAATCAAATAAAAGAAAATCTCATCATCTTTGCATTCTTAAATTGGAAAGAAAATTATTCTTACCACCACATTTTTGCTTTGCAGAAATTTGTCCTATCATATCCACACACACGTAGATCAGTTTTCTTCAATATTGAAGTTTTTATTTAATTTACAATAGGATTAATAAGAGGAGACATTGGGCCTCCAGCAGAATTAATTTTAAGAACCTTTTTCACTCCCCTTCCCCCGGAATTGATGCCCACAGAGAACCTCAGAATGTGAAATCGGGTCACTGCAGATGGAGTTAGTTAAATTAAGATGAGGCCGTCCTGGAATAGAGGACCAAATCCAGGGGCTGGTGTCTTTCTGAGGAGGGGACGTGGAGACTTGGAGTCACGGAGGAGGGCGGTGTGAGGACGGGCAGAGAGGCAGGTGCTCCCACGCCAGGCACCGCCCAGGACTGGAGCCCCCAGGCATGGAGGGACTCTCCTCGCAGCCTCGAAGGGCCCATGCTGATGACACCAGAATTTTGGACCCTCACCTCCAGAACTTTGAAGAAGATGCCCTTGGCTTTGCTGGTATGCTCTTGTAGGTGTGCACGCTGTCCAGGTGCACCCAGGCCCACTAGAGGCAGTGCAAGTGCACTGGCCACAGCAACCCCAGGTGCCAGCCAGGGTCAGTCCCAGAAGTACCTGCCTGTGAAAAAGTCTCCTCCAGTTTTAGGCCACTGTGACAGAGTCACCGACATGCCTGAGGAGCACATCCTAAGAGTGGGATGCTGGATCTCTTCTCTCGGGTCCCACAGGAGGGGAGGCTTATCTGGTGGCGTATTGGGGACATAGATTCCTGCACGCCCTGCAGCTGCCAGGTGCCCACTTCATCCTTCTGGGGAGCCCGGAGCACAGGGGGCGCCCACCAGCTCTTAATGGTGTGGCCGTATGATGTACTGCGGGGCCGCAATGTGGCTCAGCCCAATGCCGTGGCCAAACTTAATGACTGCGACCAAGAGCTCATTCATCTAGAAAGATACTAAAAATATAATGAAAAGTGAAATCGGTATTGGTACTAAACTATTTTCTAATGGAAGCATCTGAGGTCATTGATGGAAAAGAGACATCATTGAACTGTTTGCAAAAACCATTCTTTTTCTAATGTAGAAAAAAAGTCACTTTATATTTCATACTTGCACAAAAACCATGAAATTAAAGATAAGCAAAATTAATTTAGAAGAACCCCCATTTGATCTAAATGAAATCTCACATGTCAGAGATACTTAAATAAATCCTCAGCAGATACATGTGGTAAATTGGTGTTAGGAATAGTGCTATTAAAAGTTTCCCTGAGATACAGATGCTAGTATTCTGCCACTGATGTGTGTTCTGGTTTCAATGAGGTTAACCCTCATACCATACTGTAAATTTCAACAATCCTTTAGTGCAAGTTATACTTTTGTTATCTTCTACTCTTTGTAAAAAGGATCATTGAGATCTTCCTTGTGGCCCAAATGTGGCCTTTCCCTAAGTCAAACTAAACATGTAAATTCATTACCTACCTTCAATGGAGGAAACGACTCACAGGGATGAGCCTCCCTGGTGGTGAGGGATTAGTACTGAGCACCAACTGGCAATGCAAGTGGAAAAAGACCTCAACCAAAGGGGGGAAGGGCTAAAATGAGTTTATATGGTTAAGAGACTTCAAAGTGAGGTGAGAGGTCATTCCAGAGGTTATGTTTATGCACATTGCCACAGGATCTCATTGACAGCCCAAGTAAATATTGCCTTAAATAGCAGGGCACATGGGACCCTGAAGACATCCAGATACTAGAAGCAGGGCAAGCAGCTCAGCAGTTTGGTGCCCTGACACTGAGCCCTACTTTGGAAATTATACTCCCCAGTGTGACAGAGATGGACTCAGTTTCCCTAAACATGGCTCTTCTACCCCTTCTATTTGAACCTAGAGTTAGTAATAGTGCTGATAACTGTATGCCCAATAGACAAATCTTTGGACTGTCCACGTGCCAGTTTTAAATGTTTATCTCAACAATTATGAACACCTACTTTCGAGGTTATTGGAGTCACCCAGGACAACTGACAAGGAGATGATGATGGACAATGAACATTTCAGGGAACAAAGAGTGTCTGCCCCTGCAAGCAAGATAGTCCCATCCATCTGCTCCATGGGCTCTAATCCCACTGTCAATTGGAGGGAGAGTGGGCATAACCTTCCAAGAATCCTCAGGATTGGAGAATGAATAATGGACTAGAGTAGTCTTACTGGTATTCTACTATAGATGTTCTAGCAATGGAAGAAATTTTCTTATAGATTTGGAGGCACTGGACACAGGAATTTCTGAGAGGAGGGAGAGGGAAAAACAGGTGTCCTATGTGGGCATTTTCAGGATCTGGGAATCATCCTGAATGACATTGTAAAGACAAATACAGGCCATTGTATATCTTGTCATAATTTACAAATTTGTGCAGGAGATAGTGTAAACTACAGTGTAAACTAAAATTCATGCCAAGTTGCAGTGTTCCCAAATGTGTTCATTAATGATTAAAAATGTACCATGAAAATGAAGGAAAAATGTACCACAAAAATGAAGGAAAATGTGGAAGGGATCAGGAGCAATATATTTTATATAACATTTATGCAATATAAATATTTTTAAAACTTTTTAAAGTACAAAAAAAAAGAAATGAACCCATTTTAAAAAAGAAAAATATTCATTAATTTTTGCTTTTTAGCACTCGTTTTTCTTTTTTTTTATTGCTTCCTAAAAGGTTTTTGAGAACAAAAGGCTGGAGGGAAACAATAAAATAGTAACAGTGGACCTCATACACTGAATGACAGAGCAACTTTAGCAAGAGAATTTGCATTGTCCTTTTTTACTTCCATGACAGGAATCCTGTGTCTCTCCTCCAGCAAATATTGTACAGTTGAGTAGTCTATAAGTTCCCATGTTTACCACTATTTACACCAAGTCCAACTTGGCATATTCGTGCATCAAGGTGGATAGTACAGACGAAGGTAGTGTACCCAAGAGAATGGGGGTTTTGAAATGCATCAAATATTTTATGTAACATCTTCTGAGACTAGATGGAGTTAGTTTTCCCAAGATGATCAGGAAATGGTGAGGAACACAAGTATGGTTGATACAGGCCTCTCTCAGACTTAACTACAAGATAGATACAACTCTGTTCTCTGCACTGGAATTTCATTTACTAAGACCAGAACTTAAGCTAGAAGCAAAAACATAAACTAAAATCAAAATTATTTTTTTAATTATACCTATTAATGACACTTTCTAAGCAATAAAAAATCTGGAACAAATGTTAAAATGCAAAGTACACTACAACAATTCATATAAAGATAGAGTTTTTTAGGCATTCTTGAAGAGAGAATGTTGAGGAATAAACAAAAGAACTCAATCCCTGAAATTTCACCAATTACATAGTCAACTAAGATCATCTTGGCATCTCAAATTAGCTGAATATCAGAATCAGGAGTCAAAATGATTGGAAGTATGAATCTTGAGCCACATTTGGCCAACCATTCAGAATTTCCAGAACTAGAGTTCAGGAATCTGTTCTGAGCGAAGTCACCAAATTTAGAGCCTGTCTGCACAAGTCCATGAATGGGCATTTAGAAACTAATTCTGCAACATATAAGCTGTCCCAGTGGCATCAAGGACAAAATTAAATGTTTTGGGGAAGATTTTATGAAGATTGAGATAAATAGAGCATAACATGATCATCTTCATATTTATCTTAAAAGCAAAGAAATGATAACCTGGTTAAGGATTGAAAAAATGTAGATGTGATTCTGAAATTAAAGATCAATCTCTGACTTTATTGTGATCTTGGCAAAAAGCAGGAATGTGCAGGGTATTCAATAGAAGACCAGACAAAAAATAGGTTACATCAGAAACTAGAGGATTATGAGATGTGAGGATATATTTTTATTATCATAAAGACACAGGACACAATACACTGAGGAGGAAAAGGTACCTGTAGATCCTGAAAATGAAGACAGTGCCCAAATGTGGTCTTAGTGCCAGGCAATGCTCACATATTTTACATGTATAGACTCACTGAGCCTCACAACAATGCTAAAAAAGAAAAATGAAACAATTTGTATATCCTTGTACCACAGAGTGGTAAAGTAGCTTCAATTTCCAGGACTAGGAAGTGCCAGAACTATAAACATAAACATCATACTTTAGGGATCAAATTCATAGAGAAATCTGTACTCATTTATTGGTAGATATAATTACAAAATAGAGTGGTGGGTAGTAGGATTATGAAAGAAAGAGATGATTGCCCATCTTTTGTGTCTTGCTTTCTTTTTTTAAAATAAATCAATTTTATGGATATATATCAATAAAGCATGAATCCATCCAAAGTGTACAATCAAACGTATCTGGTATAAAGCATATTTAACCTGATTTTTGCATATTGATCATGTAGCTAAACATTCTACTGAAATTGTTTAGTAACTCTAACTGGAAATAAATATTCATGACCATTGTAGACTTCATTTCTGTAACTGGTCACATGGCTAAAGTACATATTCATCACTACCTCCTTCCACTACCTATTCCATGTTCCCTTCACCCTCACACAGCACCTCAGTTGGCCATGTTTCTTTGCCTGATGGGGTGACTCAAGCCTTTATTCCTAAATATTCTGGGCCATTGATAGTCATGCCTCGGTTGACTAGTTGCAGTTTTCCATTGACTTTGGTCACAGAGCACAGTCATACTAGGAGGTGCCCTAGGTCATCTGCATCCCAGACAAACTCTTCCTGACCACCATTGTGTAGTAGCAGTCCTTTTCCTCTTGATAGAATCAATCACCCCAGCCAATACTGTAATTCACTTCTTTCTCTTTTGATTCAGATGCATGAAAAGACCAAAGTGGGGAGGCTGCAGTCTTACCATCAAGATCAATGGAATTATGTTTGTGTTTCCTGGTGGAAGCACTCCTCCTTTTGGGACAAAGACCTGAAGACCAGTTGAGCTTAAGGTTGCAGGGACAGGAAATAAAAACTTTCCTGGTGGATCCCTGGGGTAACAGGACTGGCGCCACTTGCATTTCTACCGCTTGATTCTAGGATTGTGAATTCCAACTAGGGGAGAAATAGCACCATAGAGTGAATGTTGATTTAGAGCATACAAAGTTTCCTGGAAAGCATCGCCCCAGTCCTGCAGGTACTGTCACCTAGTTGAAAAGCTAAGTGAGCCCTCTTAGGATCAATACACTGAAATGGAAGAACCCTGTATTTTGTTGGGTTTATCTCCCATTCTCTCTCATCCAAAAGTCAGGTTATTCATTAAGAGCCATTATTATAATCCTAGTACACAGAAGAATACCAGGCCTGTAGGAGATTGCCACTAGTATTTGCTTAATAAGAATGTGAATGAAAAGATAAATAAATAAATGATATAAATCAATTGTGCCAACTATACTTCAAGTAAAACAGAATTCTAAGCAATAAATTAATGATTAATTTTAGTTTTTTTTACTATTTCAGAAATTAGCAGAAATGAAAATAGGTTAACATAGCCATAATATTCAAGGAGAAATACATTTTGATAAAGAATAATGCTGCCAAATATGAAAAATAATTTATGGATTAGTACTCTTGAATGCAAAGAATAGTAAAGGAGTGGGTTTTGCTAAGCAAATATGAAAGTACAAAATGAATATTGTGTGGCTTACAGATCTGATCACAATTTGGGGCAGCATAGGAAATGTGCTGCTAGTTAGATGACCTTAACACAGTCTGGGACATCACAAAAAGGGAAAGACATGATCCCGCTCCTATTCCATCATGGCAGAGGATTCCGTATGAAATATTTTAGACTCAGAAATGCATATTAGAAAAATTACTACATGTTATGCCCAAACTGTGAGAATCTAGCAACTGTAAATAAATTGTCAAATGCAATTAATGTTTTCCAACTTAGTGTTGTTAGAGAAACCAAGAAAAAGTATGACCTCTTCCCATATATAAGTAAGTAGAAATAGAACCAGCAAGATGGTGGCAAGTCAGGAGCTCCTAGAGTCAGCTCATGCTACAGGGCAGTTAGTAACCCCCCAGAGCTATCTAAAGCACCTGTCTGCTAGCAGCAGGAGACAAAAAGGTCATCCTGCAACATTGTTGAAAGATTGGGTGGAGAATAGTACCCATCTGCAGAGAATATGTGTAAGTAGGGCACTCCACGTCCCAGAGCCTGGTGCCCATCTTCCACTGGCTACACAAGCTGCCTAAGGAGTAATTCCATGCTTAAAATTGGAAGCTTCACATCCAAAAAAGGGGAAGGAAGAGATGGTTGGGCACCAACTTAAGATACTGATTTGTAAATGCAGTGGGCTATATTATAATCCTAAGAAGAGCTAAAGTTTGAACCTGTCCAAGTCAGAAAGAGACCTGTAACACCATTTTAACTCCTCCTTTGGCATAAGGGGAAGCAGCAATGACTGAAAATCACGGTGCTGGTGGAGACCAGCTTCTTCCATCCTGACCAAATGGCAGTTCTGGCATAAGCCCCCTCCCCACCTCTGGCAGCGACGTAGCTGGAAAGGCATGCACCAGCCTATCCAGGAAAATATAGACCACACCAAGGAGGCTGGGGATCATCCTATCTGTGCACTGCAGGCTGCCTCAGGGGCTACCCTGTGGCTGGAATTGGGAGCTCCATTTCCCAAAAACAGGGGAGGAAGAGACAATTGACCATTGATTTCAGCTACTAATTAGTAAATTTGGCTGGATAAAGTAAAACTCTGAAAATAGCTAACACTTTAAAATGTCCAAGTCAGAAAGTGATTGGTAGCCACCATTTTGACTACACACACAGCAGGCTCACTGAAAACCACCCAGGTGGGCCTGCAGCTCAAGCCTAGACTTCAGCCCCACCTCTAACAGGGAGGAAGCTATTGTGCACTGCAACTGCCTTTCCAGATAAATGAAGGTGCACATTTCACAAACAGAATAGTATGATATGTACAGGGGCAACTGCGGTCACCTTGGACCTGTAACGCATAGATTGCTCTCCATACCGGTAGCTCCATCCCAGCCCCAGGAAGGGGAGAAAGGCACTTGAAGCTTCATAAGTCTCTCTGGGCAACCATTGTCTAGAACTACACAACTTGGATTATTACACACAGCTGTAGCTTTGTCCGAACACCTGGCAGGAAGAAATGTGGAAGAAGTTTCATCAGTCCCTGGGGCACTGAGGATAGCTTGAGCCTCCACAGCTCACAACACCAACTGCATCCTTGGCTCCTACTACACAACCAGCAAGGGAGAAAGGGCAAGAAAGCCCTAAACTAAAGAGCAATACTGCACCCTGAATGAATACTCTAGTAAGCCTTTTGTCAAGACACAAAAAAATTTTAAATCCACAGCAAGAATCAGGAAGATGTGACCCAGTTAAAAGAGCAAGATAGGCCCCCAGATGGCATAAAGGATTTGAAACAACTAATCATAGATGTTCAAAGTAATTTCCTTAATAAATTCATTGAGATGGCTAAAGAGATTAAGGATATTAAGAAGACATTGGATGAGCACAAAGAAGAATTTGAAAGCAGACATAGAAAAATAGCAGATTTTATTGGAATAAAAAACCCAATAAATAAAATAATAAAATTTAAAATACACTGGAGTCATATAATAGCAGATTTGAGGAAACAGAGTAAAGCATTGGACAGCTTGAAGAAATGGCCTCTGAAAGTGAACAAACGAAATAACAAATGAAGAAATGAAGGGAAAAAATTGAACAGTGTCTCAGGGAAATAAATGACAACAAGAGATGTGCAAACACAGGTTCATGGGTGTCCCAGAAGGAGAAGAGAAGGGAAAAAGGTCAGAAGGACTATTTGAAGACATAATGGTGGAAAATATCCAACTCTGTTGAAGGACATAGATTTCTACATCAAGACGCACAACATACTCCCATCCAAATAAACTGAGTTTGTAACCAAGAGACCAGCATTGCAGGAAATACTAAAGGGTGTGCTATGACCTGAAAATAATAGACTGGAGAAAGAGGTCTGGAAGACCATAAAGAAATGAAGATTATATCAATAAAAGTAAATAAAAATATCAGAAGAGTGGTGATAATATAAGACAGAAAAAAAATATTCAGGAATAAACTGAATCAAAGATGTAAAGCACTTATACCCAGAAAAATACAACTAATCATTAAAAGAAATCAGAAAGATCTAAATAATTGGAAGAACATTCCATGCTCACAGTTTAGAAGACCAAATATTCTTAAGAAGTCAGTTCTACTCAAATTGATACGCAGATTCAATACAATCCAGATAAAAATTCCACCAGAAATTCTAAACAAATGGAAAACATGATTATCAATTTTATGTGGAAGGGTGAGTGGTCCTGAATAGGTAGAAGCATCTTAAAAAGAAATGCAAAGTTGGAGAACTCTCATTTCCAGACTTTGAATCGTATTTCCTAGCAACCTTGTTAAAAACAGCATGCTACTGTCTTAAAGACAGACACATAGTCCAATTGAACCAAATTGATGGTTCAGAAACAGACACATCTAAGTCAAGAGATTTTTGACTAGCCTGTCAAAAGCACTCAGCTCTGACAGAACAGTCCATTCAACAAATGGTGCTGAAAAAACTAGATATCCATACCCAGAAGGAACGAGGACCCATATCTCACACTTTATCCAAAATTTAACTCAAAATAGATCAAAAACCTAAATATAAAAGCAAGAACCATATTGTTTCTAGAAGAAAATATAGGAAAATATCTTCAAGACCTGGTAATAGGTGGGGGTTTCTTAAAGGAGATAAGAAAATGACTGAAATTGGGCTACTGATGTTTAATGTATGTCGAAGTTTTAATTAACTTTACTATAAAAGTGTGGAAATGTAAAGAGTTGATCGTAACACACTTAGTAAGAGCTGGTTTATAAATCAGAATGTGGCTGAAAATAGTAGTCTAGGGATGTAAATGACAATTGAAAGAAAGCTAGGGAATAATCTAGGAAATAAATAGCAGAGTAAACCCACAAGTGGATGAGAATTGTGGTTGATGTTACAGAGGCAAGAGTGTCCTTGGTGAGCTAGAGCAGGCATACGTCATTATTACAGGGTAGTGGGAATGTGGAGAAGCGTGGAAAAAATACAACTGGAGTGACTAATGGACTATGGTTAATAGAAATAATGTAATATTCATGCATCAATGCCAAAGATGTACTGTGCTAATAAGAGGGGAGTATGGAAAAGGTGTGCCAAATGTCTGCTAAGGACCTTGAAAGAATCTGATATACTTTCTCATATTTCTCTAAAAAATATTCCTCCACGGTGTGGTGTGTCGATAGAGGGATGTTGTTTGGGGATTCTGCACATGTGCATGATTCTTTTGTAAGCTTACAACTTCTGTCATAAAAATATATTTAAAAAATAGTAATAGGGTGGGTTGAGGGAAAAAACACCAAATGTAAGATAACGACTATAGTTAGTAAGTTTTTGGTAATATTCTTTCATAATTTGTAACAAATGTCTCAAAACAATGCAAGGTATTGGTGGTGGGTTGACACATGGGACCCCTATATGATGTTAGGCATGTTTGCTATTAAGTTGACAACTTGTACTATTCATTTATTACTGATGCATGTTCATGTGTAAATGATATAAAAATAATAATAACATGGTTTGGGGAAAAGTACATTGGTTCATTTAGCAGTAATATTTTATGCATTTTTGGCTTGTAAGTCCACAACTGTTACTATACACTTATTGTTTACATATGTGTACTGATGACTGATATACTTCAATAAATTTAAATATATATGTATGTATATACATATACTTGTGTGTGTGTGTGTGTATGGAGAGACCAGCTTACAAGGTTTTAATCCCTAATACTGTGCTCTGAGAATTTCACCTTCATCTTCACTGGTTCATTGCAGGAACATCCCTTGGCCAACATACATTTTGTAGCAACATTGTTGATCTGAGCCTCACAAATGGAGCCTTTTATCTGAAGTATATGGCCAGAGAAACAACAATTAATGATAAGATGAAAAATACTCAGGCTCCTCTTTTCCTGTGCTTTTATTACAGATTTTTTACAAACTTGAAATTTTCCTAGTTCATGATCCTCCTGTTCAGGTAGATCTAAGATATTAAATGGGATATGACACAAATGCTACCAGCAACACAAGCTTCTCTGCCTAACACAATTAGAGACTGTATTTTTGCTTGATTATTTTTCCTATCACGAGTTGAACAACATCTCTGCATCAGTCCCCTGTCATTTCCTCACAACATTAAGACTTTGATCAAATCATTCCTTCTCAGTGGAGACTTCCATGACTTTCCATGTCCCCAATTATTTAACTCTCCATGTTCCATGCTTATGACCATGTGTCTTTACCTACTTTTCTACAAAGAGTTTCAGGCCATTTGCTATCCTCTTAAATGTGAGCCTGTCCTGGGAATTCCATTAATCAAAAACAATACAATAGGAAATTGCTCTGATTCTAGGTTTTTAAGAAACAAAGAAAGGCTGCAAGATGATGGCACCATCCCAGAACCTCAGGCTCCTGCTCCTCTGTGTTTCACATGAGAGAAGATATGCAAACTTGAACATGGCATTCTCCTTCCAAGGTCATCTTCCTGTTCAGATATAAAATCCATCATATTAAAATAGGATATGAAATGAAAGGTGCAATCACCTATAAAGGTAAAATCAAATAAAAAAAAAGAAAATTTGATTTTCCCTCATAAAGGAAGGTAGATACCTTTACTCTCCTCCCTTTCCTTAGCTCATCAATTTTAGAAAAGTCAGATTATAAAAGAGTTCTATGTCCTTTTCAGAGGTATGTATATTTTTGTTTGTTTTTATTTTTTAATTTTTATTTATTTTTAGTTGGCTTTTTAAAAAGAAATATAGATCACAAAAAATGTTACATTAAAAATTATAAGGGGTTCCCATATACCCCACACCCCAACCCACCCCACTCTTCAAATGTATTTATTTTTAAAAGATAAATAGTTGCTTAATATACTGATCTTTTTTCCTTTATTAGACACTACGTATGTACTCTTGAGATTCTTGACACTTTGTTAGAAAATGTAGCAGCATTCACCAGGATGGGAATTTAATACTTGCTTTTTTTATTTTGTGGCTCTCTACCCAAGAAGATGACACCCTAGGAGAAGATGAACACATTCAAGGCTTTAATATTTGCATAAAACTATTAAACTTATTCTTGGAAGGCTGAAACTTAGTGGTTACCTGCAACAGTTTGCTCGGTCGGTAGAGGTGGGGTCTGGCTGCGGACGAGGGGTCGGTCCAGCTCTGGACGAGGGGTTGGTCCTGCTTGGGACGAGGGGTCGGTCCCGCTTGGGACGAGGGGTCGGTCCGGCAGCAGACGAGGGATCGGTCTCACAAGGGGTTGTGCGGTTCGGCTGAAGTGGTCGCCCGGCGAAGCCGGCGACGAAGGGGTTGCCCGGAGAAGCAGGCGACGAACTGGGGACAAGGGAGGCCAGGCCCTTGTCGGGGGCTCTCAGGACTGGAGGGCGCATGGCAGAAGAACTACCGCGGAGACAAGGTAAACATGCAAGTCCACTTTATTGAGGGAGAGGCAACAGTTTTATAGGGGCTGGGGAAGGCTGATTGGTCGAAGCCATGCCCTGTTCTGATTGGTTGCCGGCGAAAGGTCAGTGGGCGGTACTGGATGGGGGAGGGGTGGTGATTAGGGATTGGCTGTCGCTATTGCTGGGGGAAGGGGCAAGGTTTAGGGATTGGTGGCTGCTGTTGCTGGGGTGGAGGGCAGACTGGATTTTTCCGCCCACGCCTGGCTGTTGCTGCTGTCGGGGGAGGGGAAAAGGGCAGACTGGAATTTTCCGCCCTGCGCCTGCGCAGGGGGAAAGAAGAAGAAGGGTGCCGTCCCACAGGCATCGTGTGGCGCCATCCGGGAGGAGGGGCGGCCGCGGAAGCATGGCTGCCAAGAAGGGGAGACCCGAGGGCACTCTGCGCCCATGCCGAGCTCCCTTCAGGGGTGGCGGTGAGTCCGACCAGCCACCCTATTATGGGGACAGCGGCTTGGCCTGCCGCGGCCGCTCCCCCGCCAGGCCAGCAAACCACACTTCAGCCCGAGGGGTGACCGCTGTTACCAAAAGTTCCAAGGGGACAGAGAGGGAAGAATAGGTACATGGTGCATATTTAGAGTCCTGGCACTGTTCTGCATTACTTTTCAACGATGGATGCATTATGATACATTATGTCAAAACCCAAAAAACAGTGCAGTTTAAAGTGTAAACCGTAATGGAGGCCATTGTCCATGGATAGTAGCAATGCTTCAATATTTGTTCATCAATTGCAACAAAAGGACCATAGTCATGTCAGATATTATTAATAGGTTAAAATGTGAGAGGAGGGGGGGTGGGGTGTATAGGAAGCCCCTATATTTTCTATGTGACTTTTCTGTGACTAAAATCTTCTTTGAAAATAAAAAAAAAAACAAATAAGACACTGAGGGAACATACAGAAGAAATTATCAATATCCATAAAAGATAGATCATATTGTTATGAAAGATGTAATACAGACAAGATTTGTCTTTTTTTTTTTTGGAGGTTTTGGATTACGTAAAAGTTACTTTGATGGCAGGGAAGGATAACTGATGCAATGATTGTGCAGTGCAAATTGTGTGGTCAAAGTGTAAACCATAGTGTAAGCTATAGACCATGGTTAATAACAATGTTTCAATATTTGATCACCATTTACAGCAAATGTACCACACTAATGAAAGGTTGTTAATGGGGGAAAGGATGAGGGATGGAGTATATAGGAATCCCTCATATTTTTGATATAACTTTTATGTAATCTAAAACTTCTATAAAAATAGAGGAATATCTTTCTCAATCACCTGGGAACCATCTCTTGGAAATGGAATAATCAGGTAGATAATGCCATTCTCTCCCATTTTCTGTGGGAGAATGGGTGCAAAACTTAAATGGACACCTGGCTCCAAGTTGAAAAATTACCCTAAAAATATGAAAATTTTATATTTCTCTTTCATGTTTCCTTAGAAAAAGGCAATTAACTGAGACAGAGGCTCACCGCCATTGCCAGATGAGTTTAAGATGAACTATTTGTGATGAATGGAGCTGTCACTCTTCTATCTGGAGAACTAGTTATCATTTACCATGAGAACATGTGCAAAATTAGTTGTTTTCCTACCAGATGTCTAAAAGGTCATTTTTTTTTTCTGTGTTTGCAGCCTCTTTAAAGTATTGTCTGGATATGCATTACTTTTCTATTTTAATTTAATCAAACTGTTTCCTTTCTCATCTACCTTTTTGGTGTAGTTTCATGATTGGAAAGATGTTTTATTTTGAATTATATTTTCCCCAAGTCTGATGACATGGATTGAATTAGCTGGAAACTTACTGAATTAAGCAGGTAATTTACAGGACTTGTGGGCACATAGCAGTCAGGTAAAGGACCCTGAATTATTCTGTGTCCGTACTAGATCTTCATCTTTTTTGGAATACTATGCAGATAAAACACATTTTTTATCAAGTCTGGGAAATACAGAATCTCTAATCCCATGAGAAGCAACATATGGTTAGCTAATTTGGAAGCCAGAACATTCTCTGCTACTATTTCTCCTAAAGGAGTACTATATCCCTGTTACATTGGGAAAAAGCTTATGATAAAAGAGTATTGATGTTGACTGGCAATGATTCCTTTGATTTTGATGAATTAATGTGTTTGTTTGGCTCTTAGATCTCATCTCAAGCAAATAAATTACTGGGATGTATGCAATTTACATCATTTTAGAGGAAAGGAGAAAATCATTTCAAAGGCTTGCAGGTAAGATTATGAAAACTAGAAGAGGAAATGTAAAAATATAAGCCACTTTCTCTAGAGGATGCCTTCCTTCTTTCTCTATTGTCCTCACTTGATAGGGAGGGTGACTCCCTTGTTAGGTACTAATGTGGCAGGTGATTGTAAATTGAAGCCTATGCTCCTTTGCCTTTTAGAAAATTTAAAGACCCTTAAAAATATGGAAAATCTACTCTGCCTATGCTCTAGAAATTGAACAAGAAATACTGACTGACAGTCTATCTGTATACAACATGGTTAGCTGAAAAATTTAAGCCTATTATTGAGACCTACTGCTCAGAACAAAAGATTCCTTTCAAAATATTACTGCATACTGACAATGTACTTGGTCACCCAAAGCTCTGATGGAGTTGTACAGTGAAGTTCAGATTGATTTCATGCCTGATAACCCAACATCCATTCTGCAACCCATGTATTAAGAATTCATTTTGAATTCAGGCCTTATTATTTAAAAATACATTTTGTAAGTCTCAGCTGCTATAGACATTGAGTTTTCATATCGATCTCAACAGAGTAAAGGGAAAGATTTGTAAAAATTGTTCACCATTATAGATGACATTAAGTTTATTTGTGATTCATGGGAGGAGTTCAAACTATCAAAATTAACAGGACTTTGGAAGAAGTTGATTCCAACTCCCATGGAAAATGTTTAGGGGAAGTAGCTGCTGATGGTGTGGATATAGAAAGAGAACTAGAATGTCACTGTTTCATTGTAAAAGAATGAATACAGCATTTACTCGAATAAGAAGTAACATCCTCAGAGATATAGAATGTTTAAGCTTTGCAAATTCCTTCATAAAATTTTTCTCACTTGACTATTTGTATTTGTACTTTAGATATACCTACACAAAAGAAAACAATTATGATTCTGTATATGTCTTAAGTCTGTCACAGTTTATATAGCATATTTATTATATAATCACATCAAATTTTCCCAAAGTAGATATTTTTAGCTCATTGAATATGGATAAGAAAAGTGAGGTCCAGAGAAAACAAAAGATTGAGATCTTGAGGACTTAAACCAAGAGCTTTTTAGTATTGCTTTTTTATTTTTTCTACTATGTCTTAGCTCCTTCATTTCTCCTATAAGTTAATTGTAGGGGATACTCCTTGAAATATCAACAAAGGCATGTGTGACACTGTCTGGTTTCTCCTCCTGGCTTTCTACTCTCATCTGTAACAAATGTTCCACAACAATGCAAGGTATTGGTGGAGGGATGATATTTGGGGGTTCTGCAGGTTATACATGACTGTTTTGTAAACTCACAACATCTTCAATAAAGATTTTTTTAATTGAAAAAAAATAGAGAAAGAGAACTAGACTAAGAAGCGAAGCCTGAAGATGCGACTGAACTTCTGCAATCTCATGATACATATTTAACCAATGAGGAGTTGCTTTTTCTGAATGAACAAAGATATTGGAGTCTTGAAATATAATCTATTCCTGGTGAAGATTCATCTCAAGGACACCTGGAACGTTCTCCAGGATACACTAAATGTTTTTTTTTTTTTTAGATTTATTTTTATTTATTTAATTCCCCTCCCCTCCCCCGGTTGTCTGTTTTCTGTGTCTTTTTTTTGCTACGTCTGGTTTCTTTGTCCGCTTCTGTTGTCGTCAGCGGCATGGGAAGTGTGGGCGGCGCCATTCCTCGGCAGGCTGCTCCCTCCTTCGCGCTGGGCGGCTCTCCTTACGGGTGCACTCCTTGCGTGTGGGGCTCCCCTATGCGGGGGACACCCCTGGGTGGCACAGCACTCCTTGCGCACATCAGCACTGCGCATGGGCCAGCTCCACACGGATCAAGGAGGCCCCGGGCTTGAACCGCGGGCCTCCCATGTTTGTTATCAGAACTAATCTCAACAAAATTGGGCAGATTGATATTTACAAACTAATTTCTCTGACCACAACAAAATGAAGCAGGAAATTAATAAGGGGCAGAGAACCATAGCTGGCATAAAGATATGGAATTTAAACAACACATTCTTAGACAATCAGTGGATCAAGGAGGAAATTGAAAAAGAATTAGTAACTGCCTTGAAATGAATGAAAATGAGAGCAGAATATACAAAATATATGGGATGCAGAAAAAGCAGTGAAGAAATTTATAGCCATGAATGCTTATATGGATGGAAGGAAGGAAGGAAGGAAGGAAGGAAGGAAGAAAGGAAGGAAGGAAGGAAGGAGAAAGGAAGGAAGGAGAAAGAAAGAAAGAAAGAAAGAGAGAAAGAAATAGCATAGATCAAAGTCCTAACTGAACATCTGGAAGAACTATAAAAAGAACAAAAAATTAATCCCAAAGCAAACAGAAAATAGAAATCACAAAGTTTAGAGTAGAAATGACATGAGAATTAAAAAAAAAAAAAACAGAAAGGAAATATTAACAGTTCCAAAGATGGTTCTTTGAGAAGCTTAATGAAATTGACAAACCTAGGAAGCAGATATGGCTCAACCACTTGGGCAGCTGTCTATCATATGGGATGTCCAGGATTCAGGACCCAATGCCTCCTGAAAGAGAAGATGGCAGAGGCCACCCCTCACCACAACAGAGCTAGATGCCACCGCAACAGAGCTAGAAACTACCATAAGAGAGGTAGACTTCACCACGCTGCAACAGCAGAGGCCACAAGCCAGCAGGCACCACAGCTCACAGGAAGCATGTGTGGCTCATTCTTTGGGCACTCCCCTCTCAAGTGGGAGGTACAGGTGTAGTTCCCAAGACTTCCTCAGCAAGGTGAGCAAACAATTAGCATACACATAAGAGAATCATCTGGGGTAAGAGGGGAGTAAATGAGGTAAATTTTATTAAAAGTAGTTTAAAAAATAGACAAACCCTTGGCCTGACTAACAAAAAAGAGACAGAAGATGCAATTAAAATAAAAAATGAGAGAGGAGATATCACCACTGACTCCACAGAAAAAATATGTCATAAGATGATATTTTGAAAAAATATATGCCAATAAGATGGCTAACTTAGATGAAATGGACAATTTTCCAGAAACACACAAGCAACGTACTTTGAAAAAAGAATAAATTGATGAACTCAATGTACCAATGACAAGTAACAATACTGAAATAGTCTTTCAAAACCTTCCAACCAGGAAAAGCCCAAGATCATATGGCTTCAGAGTTTATTCTACCAAGCATTCCAGAAAGAATTAACAGCAATCCTACTTAAATTCTTCCCAAAAATACCTGTGGAGGGAACATTGTCTATCTAATTCATTTTATGATGCCAACAAAACCTGAATACCAAACCACATAAAGATGTCATCAGAAAAGAACCCACTGACCAATCTTTTTAATGAACCTGCGTGCTAAAATCCTCAACAAACTATGTACAAAACATATTCGGCAGCAGATCAAATCAATTTTAAAACATGACCAACTGGGTTTCATCTGCGATATACAAGGATGTGCCAATATAAAAAAAAATCAATAAATATAATAAACCACATTAGCAGATCAAAAGAAAAAAATCATATAATAATTTTTATTGATGCAGAAAAAGCATTTGACAGAAATACAGCATCTTTCTTAATAAAAACACTTCAAAAGATAGGAAGAGAAGAAAACTCTCTCACCATGATCAAGGGCACTTACGAAAATCCCACAGCAGAGAGGCGGGTCAAGGTGACGTCAAAATAAGTGCACCCACATCATCTCACCTACAAAGAAAACGGCTCAGTGGGGACAAAATCCTGCCTGAGTGAACTGTTTTGGGAAACCTACAAAGCAGGAGGCTTCTGGACATGGATCTGGAGCGATAAAAAGTGTCAAGGTAAAACCGTGGTTCCTGCTGCTTGTGGAGCTGGGGAAGGCAAGCCCCGCCCTTAGGGCAGGAAGCCGCAGCTCTCCCTGAGTCCCGTGATCCCTGGACACGCCTTCACCCAAACCACGTTCCCCGAACCCGCATTCCAGACCCCAGGGTTCCCCTACCCCAGACCCCGGTGCTCCCCGAACCCCGCCGGTCTCAGACAAACGACAAAATTTGGAGGGCGCTGATGAAGGGTGCTGAGGGGTCTGATGAATGTGGGTTCAGATGTGTGGACGCCCCTTTGTGAGCTTGAGGAGCATTCCAGATGGCTTGAGGAGACACTGGGAACAGGTGAGAGGGGAATCTGCTGAGGCAGCCTGAGTCACCTAAACTCCCTGGGATAGGGGAAATGGGTCTAGGAGTAGGTGGAGTCAGGCAATTAACTAGTCCTGTGCAGCACGCCAAAGGGAGGGGGGCAGGAGGAAGTGCTTGCAGGTTTCCAAGAGCATACTTAGGGCTCCTGGCAAGGTGTGGGTGCTCTCTCTCAAGGAGACTGAGAGTCATTACTTTCTGTGTTGAGTTGGTTCACCAGGGTCAATGTGAATCTGGGTGGAGAACTCTCACACGGCTTCCTGCTAAATTCACCAGGAAATCAGCACTGAACCTTACTGAGCTTCCCTTGTATGTAATGGTTTTCTTTTCCCTTGCTGCCTTCAGTATTTTTTCTTTGTTTTCAGCACTGGATAATTGGGCAAGTATATGTCAGAGGTAGGCCTGTTGGGATTTATACCATTTGGGATGTGCTGCACTTACTGAACAATTACATCCATCTCCCTCAATAGATTTGTGAAATACTTCAGGCATTATTTCCTCCAACACCCCTTCTGTCCCCACTCCCTTCTCTTCTCCATCCGGGATGCCTATAAAGTACATGTTTCGGCATTTTGTGTTACCTTTCAGACCTAAGTCCCTACTGAATTTTTTGAAACTTTTCATCTACCAATTCTACTATCTGTTTGATTTCATATGAACTGTCTTCCACATAAATATTTCTTTCCTTTTCCTCTTCAAATCTGCTGTTATTTGCTGTGAGAGGGCATTTTTTATTTCTTGGATTGTGCCATTCATCACCATCATATCTGTTATATTTTTGGGTATATTTGCAATTTCTTCCATATGCTATCCAAGTGTGTTTTTAATATCATTAATCTTTACCTTCACTTCATAATTTTGGTCCATGAGATTTGTTTGGACAGCTTTGATTAATTTTTTGATGTTCTAATCCTCTTCCTGTTCATTGGATTAGGTCATGTCTCCCTTATTCTTGGTATGGTTCTTAATTTTTTGTTGCTCCCCGGTCATTTTATCTTGATGGGATTGTTCAGTTGATTAGCTTCTCCCTCTAGTCTCATGTTTTATTTACGTGCTGTTTTTGTGTGTGTGCATTAAGTTTTCTCTTTGCCACTTTGTTCTTCTTATTCTATTTCCTTGTTGTTGTCTAAGTTCCATTGAAGGGAAAAGATTAGGGCCAGGGAAAGCAAAAGCACTAATAAAAGAAAAGTATAATAATAGTATTGATTGTAACTGTTACCAGAAGAACCATATGAGACCTATGAGAAAGAATATTAGACTCACATAAGCAGTGCAAAGTTATAGGAATAAAAAAGTGGAGTGCCTATAATAACATGGGAAACTCTACATGGAGAAGAACTGCTGAAGGCAGGGAGAGGGAAAAAGCTGTGATATTGGGGCATTTTGGGGACTTGGAGTTGTCCTCATGATATTGCAGGGACAGATCCAGGACATTATATTCCCTGACATAACCCACTGAATGGACTTGGAGAGTGTGTAAACTACACCATAAACTATAATCCATGCTGTGCAGCAATGCTCCAAAATGTACTCTATCAAATGCAATGAATATACCATACTATTGAAAAAAGTTGTCAGTGTGGGAGGAGTCGATGGTGTGGGGAGTGGGGTATATGGGAACCTCTTATAATTTTAAGGTAACATTTTGTGTGATACATGTATCTTTTAAAAAAAGGTAATAAAAATGTAAAAAATTTGTATATTTATAAATATATATCAGCTGGCAGGTTTGCCAATGTCATACTGTGCCCCCTGTTCTCTTCCTCCTGGTCTCTGCCAGCTGCACCTTCATCGTGTAGTTGTTTTGGAAGTGACCACACTCTAGGCCAAGATGAGCTGTGTCAAGGAGGCTTGCCACCGCAGGTCAGTGTGGTTGCCTCCAGACCTGAAGTCCTCAGTGAGCAAAGGAAGGAGCCCCAGGCCTCTGTTTTCCTCCTGAAGCTCCTGCCTCTACACTCTACACACAGGGCTTCACCAACAGAGGCTCCAGCTCCTCGGTGCTTTAGCTGGTGCTTTGTTTGGTCCATGGCTGGGGCATCTGCTACACAATTTGGAAACATCTGTGGGGGTTATGTGCAGCTACCTGCTCTCCAAGACTTTTGGCAAACAGTTGATGGTCTCCTGCTTCCTGGTATAGGGGACCAAACCATTTCATTTGTGTAAAGACAGTCTCCAACCTTTCATCCCGTATCTCTCTGGATGTTCTTTTATTCCATAAAACTTCCCTTAAATTGCTCACCACCTCCCTAGTGACCTTACATCCTGGGATGCTCTTTCAAAAATTTAGCAGAAACACTGTAATTTGAATGGAACAAGAAACTCTATTCATCTAAATATTAGAAAAGTGTGTTTCCTCCACAATTTCTTGCTAATGACCTACCTCTTCTACAATCCAAGGGAAGCAAGCTGACAAACTGCATGGGACTTGCACATGGAGCTGAAATGCACAATGACTTCTGTGGTTCTGTTTGTGTTCAGATGCACTAACGTCACCATGTTTATCAAACCTCCTTCTGATCTCTTGTCCTGACAATTTGTCTGATTGCAAACAGAGTACTAAGGGTGAATGGAGTAATCACTGTATGATTTAGATATGTTCTAGAGAAACCCTTATCCTTCTGGGTGAGTGGGCACAGGTCCCTTGATTCACACGAATCCAATGACCGTCATTACACTTTCTAATCTGTCCTTTCTGTATTGGAATCCCTTCATCTCCACCTACTAGGAGGAAAGACTCAACCCACCAGGATATCAGTCAATGTATTCTCTGAATGGTCTTTAATTTGTCATTTGAAAAGAAGAATTGAGGAATAACTTTATATTTTAATTAAAAGAGAAATCCTTTGTTTCTGATATTATTATGCTGCATTTTATTAATAATTATCATAAAGTTCCCAGTGATTCCTGAGGCTACAGTATTCACTTGGCACAAACCACGTTAATACTTCCAAGGACAGAAGGACATGAACAGATAAACTGAACAGCTCTGTGATCTTGTGCCCGACAAGAGTACCTCACCAGTACTTACCAGAACTGTTGTCCTTGAGTTTCATCTGCTGGAATTTTCTTGCCAAGTGTCTTAGCCAGAGCTGTTGCTCTATATCAATGCTCAGGAATGATCAGCAGGAAGAATGAATTCCTAGATGTGATTTGGGGCAACAGATAATGCTTTGACATCAAGGAATTCATTTCAAAAATGAGTTTCTTTTGATGCAGCTTCAGTATCAAAAGCGGAGGTGAAGTTGTACTTTGTATACTGAAGTAGGTGGGGGGAAGGATAAACAAGGAATTTTTGCACCATTACAAGTGTGTGCCTTTGCCCTTAGCAGGACTCTTGAATTTTCACTGTTGCCCAGATTTTGCAACAACAACATGACTTATCACTTCTTAATTTACAGGAAGTTTCCCAAATAAATGGATATAAATGGTACAGTTTCCAAAAATAATGGGCCAGATCCCTGAGGTCAGCAGTCCTGGTAAAATAATAATATATATTGGAAAACAATACCTAAAGAAAGAAGAAAGACTAGATCAGATTAGAAAAAAGAAGAGATAAGATGAGAGGGGAAGAGAAGAAAATGTGTAACTTTGGGCAGAAATTTTATAAATTCAGACAACAAATAATTTTTTAACTCTAAAGCCATTTTTATACAATAAGTATTTAAGGGTAGCATAAAGAGTCTACCTTCATTTCCAGAGCTTCTGAGGACTCTAGAGACATGTGGACACTATTGGCAGGGCAGAGAACTCAAGCAAATGAGCACCCATCCGTGGGCCTTTCCTTGGAATATATATAAACTATCTCTCCAATGTAACCCACTTAGGCTCATGTAGAATTTCCTTACACATGGTTCTTTTTCCCCTTTGATTTGAACCTATATTAGCACTACATCCATTAAATATCTGTCCCTAAGACTTAAATCTTCAGTCTGTTCATTAGCTGTTTAAGCCTGAATCCCAGCAAAGTTGCAGTCAACACCTACTCTTTAATTTATATCACTTACTCAGGACAGCTAACAAAATGTGATGAAGGACAATGTCCATCGAAAAAAAGTCAGAGAAAATCCATAACTTAAGGTGAGACAGTTCCATCCATCTCCCCCATTGGATCTCAGCTCCCTCTAAATCAGAAGCAGAGCAGTCCTCACCAACACAAAGACCTCCAACTGAGGAATGAACAAATGTAAGGGAGAATGCACCTATCGACCAATGTAAACTTATTATACTAGTAATTGAGGAAAGTATAATATTGTTATGAAGACAGGGGTCTCCAGAGGATCTGAGGGGAGGGAGAGGGAACAATAGTATAAAGTGGCATTTTCGGGAAAATGGCAGTGTTCTGTGTAATACTGTAAAGGCAAATAGAGGCCATAATAGATTTTATCAACACTATATAATTATGGGCTGCAAAGTATAAAATATATTGGAATTTGTAGGCCATGGCTAGTAGTAATTCTTCAATATGCATTCATTATTGTAACCTACTATCAAAGCAATTAAAGAGGGTTTTAATATGGGAGAATGTGACAGTAAAATGTGTTAGGGTTTTGGGGAATCACCTGTATTTTTGATGTAACTTTTCTGTAATCTAAAATTTCTTTCAAAATAAATTTGAAATAATTGAAATAAAAACTGCCTATATTGTAACAACATTGAATGCTAATTTACCAAACTTCCCAATAAAAAGACGCAGATGGCAGAATGGATAAGAAAATAGAGTCTATTTCTATTCTGTATACAAAAGACTCACCCTTGGCCTGGGATACAAATATTGAAAATGAAAGGCTGGAAGAAGATATTCCAGGCATGCAGTAATTTAACCAAAATTCAGTTTGCTCATTAGTAGTGTCCAGATACACTCCTGATTTTTGCTCTTTGAACTTATATTAAACCACTGTGATGAGCTCTTTTACTAGCTCTAGTAACTTTTTCATAAATATTTCAGAATTTTCTAAATGTAAGAACATGTTATGTGCAAACAGTGAGAGTGTCACTTCCTTGTTTCCAATTTCGGTGCCTTTCATTTATTTTTCTTCTCTATGCACTTTAGCTAGAACTTACTTCTAATACAATGTTGAATAACAGTGATGACAGTTGCATTTTTGTCTTGTGTACAATCTTGGAATGATTTAAAACTTTTTAAAATTCCTTATTCTATTTATTTTTTAATTGTCTTTTTTTTTAAAGGTACATAGATCACAAAAAAATTACATTAAAAAATATATAAGGTACCCATATACCTACACCCCTCCCCACCCCACTCCTCTCACATCAACAACCTGTTTCCTCATTGTGGCACATTCATTACATTTGGTGAATACATTTTGGAGCACTGCTGCCTTGAGAATAACGTTGGCTGTGAGTTTTCAATGCATGCCTTTTATCAGGTTGAGAAATATTCCTTCTATTCCTATTTTTCAAAGAACTTTATCTAGAAAGGGTGTCAAATTTTGCCATCTACCTTTTTGGCATCAGTGAAGATGATTATGAAGTTTTTTCCATTTGATTTGCTATGGTGGTGGATTATGTTAATTTATTTTCTTGTATTGAACCACCCTTGTACATCAGTAATAAAACGCACTTGTGCATGGTGTGTAATACTTTTAATATGCTGTTGGATTTGATTTGCTGGTGTTTGTTAACAATTTTTGCATCTTTGCTCATGACAGAGATTGGTCTGTGAATTTCTTTTTTTGTGGTATCTAATCTGGTTCTGGTATTAAGGCAATGTTTGCTTCATAAAATGAGCTGGGTAATGTTCCATCCTCCTCAATATTTTTAAGAGTTTAAAGAGGCCTGGTCCTCATTCTTCTAGAAATGTTTGATAGAATTTCCTTGGGAAGCCATTGGTCTTGGACCATTCTTTGTTGGTAGATTTTTCTTGACTAATTCACTTTCTTTATTGGGTTTATTTCTTCACTCTTTGTAATGTCAAAGTAGTTGTGCTTCTTCAGAATTTGTCCATTTCACATGGGTTGTCTAATTTCTTGGCACAAAGTTTTTTTATAATATCCTCTTATCATCCGTTTTATTTATTTGGTGTCAAACTTTATGTCTCTCCCTTCATTCCTGATTTCATTTATTTGCATCTTCTCTCTTTTTTCTTGGTTAGTCCTACTAAATGTTTATAAATTTTATGTTATTTCTCAAAGAGCAATGTTTTGGTGTTATTGGTTTTCACTATAGATTTTTATTAAATCACGACTTCATTCATTCCTGCTGTAATCTTTGTTATTTCTTTCTGCTTGTTTTGGATTGCAGTGCTGTTCTTTTCCTCATTCTTGGAAGTCAATAATATCTTTGATTTTAGCTCTTCCATACTTTTTAATATAAGAAGGTAGGGTAATGAATTTCACTCCTAGAACGTCCTTCACTGAATACTATAAGTTTTGATAAGCACTTTTCATTTTCATTGAAATCTACATATTTACTAATTTCTCTTGCAATTTCTTCTTTGACCAACAGTTTGTTTTAAAATTTATTATTTAGTGTCTATATATTTGCAAATATTCCCATTCTCTGTCTATTATGCATTACCAGCTTCATTCCATTTATGATGCATGAAAGCACTTTGTATAATTCCAAACTTTTAAAATATATTGAGACCTGATTTTTTATTAACATGTGTTCTCTCCTGGAGAAGTTTCCATGAACACTTCAAAGAATGCATACCCTGCTGATTTGGGGTGCAATTATCTTTACATCTTTTAAGTCTAGCTTTCTACCATATTGTTCAAGTTCTCTGATTACTTTTTTACCCTCAGTCTATTTGTTCTATCTATTGATTATTGAAGAGATATATTTTACTCCTTTCAGAATTGTCACAGTTTACCTCATATATTTTGGTTCTCCCTGGTTAGTTCCATAGATATTGATGCCTGTTACTCCTTCCTGGTGAATTGTCCCTCTTATTAAATTGAATGTCCTACTGAATCTCAATTCATTTAAAATCTCTTTTTGCTGATATTTGTGTACGTGTCCTTGTTCTTGTGTTTGAGAAAATTATCATTTTCCATCCTTTCAATATCAGCCTACTTATACGTTTTGTTCTTATGTGACTCTCTTGCAGATATCATAAAGATAGCCCATTTCTTAAATCCATTCTGTTATCCTGTACCTTTTTATTGGGAAAGTTTATCCATTAACATCCAATGTTATTATTTTAATATATTACTTTCTTAAACCATTTTATCCTTTGATAGCCACAGGCATGTGGATCCATACTGTCTGCTCTGAGGGTGGGAGACTGGGTGCCAGCAACTGCAGATTTACTCATGGATCTTCTGCACTGAGATACCTTTTCTTGACCCCTCTATCTTCTGGGTGCTGGACAGCCTTTCCCTGCTGTCCTAAGTCCTAGAACTAGCTACGTTCTTACAGTGTCCGCCTGGCCTCTAGCTATTTTTCTGGCATAGAAGTGACTTCTGTGCCTCTCTAATCTTCCATCTTCCTGGATGCTCTCCCATTGACTATTTTCTCTGCACAGCTCCTGCACTTCATGCTCTTATCCAGGTAATACCCAACACATCATGTTCCAGTTGCAGATATACCATCAGAATAAATGAGTATGGAAGGATTGATTAACTCTGGCAGGTTTACTAACTTTCAGGATCCTCAAATGATTGTACATGGTTTGGGACACTTGTTTCTCTGCTGTGCTCTAAACACACAAAATAGACCTTCACTTACTGTTTATATTAATAGAAAAATAACTTCAAGTACTTCAGCAGGAAATTCTGAATCTAGGAGCACATATTATTTTGACCTTTGAAATTTTATAAACTATTGCTTCGTTTGCGAGATAGGTTGAGTTTATGTTTCTCAAGTCATACAGTCATTTTCTTTAAATGTACTTCTAAATAAGATGGGATGCTGCATTATAACTTTTGTAGAGAAGTCTCAGATGCAATTCCTCTAATGAATATATCAGGAAGCAGGTTTTCTTATTCAGTCTTACCCTTGAAAATGAGATTAATAATTGGTCTTGAATGATCAGATTTTGTGACAAACTCATTGAATATTAATATATACAATAAAATATAATTTTTCCATGTAAAACCCACAGCATTAGGAGAAGCCATGCTTTTCTGTATAAAGTGCACCCTATTTTCACGTAACAAAATTCATAGAAAACAATTACAGCATATTGTCCATAATTGAAACCTGGAGTTGGAAAAGGGTATTAGTGGAGAGATGCTTAAATTGAAATAAAATCTAGTCATTTTAGATGTATTAATGCACCATGGTTACATGAAATGTTAAATTTGCGTATACTGGAGTATGGCAAACAGAAACTCTGTGTTACCTTTGCAGATTTCTGTAAATCTAAAATAATTAAAAATTACGTGTTGTTTTAAAAACAGTCAAATATATGTATTTGTAAAGCTTATTGAACACTGGATGTGCCATCTTTCTTTGACACCTAATTTTTCTTTAATCATTCCAAACACTCCTTTTTTAATGCAGCCCTCTTCGGACCAGGCTATTTGGAACACCAATGTATACAAAGGTTCTCCCAGAGATTCCTGAGCATAAATGGCTTAAAGGGAGTTACATTCCAGACCTTGACTTGATAATTGTGTGTTATCCAAATTTGTCTTAAAACAAACAAATATAAATTACTCATCTTTATTACTGAGGACTTTATATGAATTTATAATTGTATTCACTGTAATATTAGATATTTTACTATCACCAAAATGAATTTCCAAATCTTTTCTGAATTATCATAAATTGCAAAACAAAATTGCTATAGAAATCAATTGATTTTCTATTTAAAGGTGGAGTTACTCTAATAAAACTGGTATCATTTGTCTTTCTGCAAAATTATTCTCTATTTATGGAGCAAGCCATAGAAGATATCACTTCAATTTTCTCTACATGGAAACAGAATCAAAATGAGCAAAATTATTTTATAAGAACCCTTACTTTGAGCAACATAAAAGATCTCAGGAGGTAACTCCTATGCACCCTGCAGCTCTAGGCCTCGTGGAAATTTCAGGCACACAGGCTCATAAGCATAGTCATCAGGATCGAGTTGCTGAGGGCAGGGAGATGGAAAAAGAGATGTGATGTGGGTGGCATTTTTGGGACTTGGAGTTGTCCTAAATGATATTGCAGGAATAGATGCTGGACATTATATATCCTGCCATAACCCAGTGAATGTGCTGGGGGAGAGTGTAAACAGCAATATATACTATAATTCAGGTGGTGCAGCAATGCTCCAACATGTATTCACCAAATGCAATTAATATGCAGCAATGACGAAAGACGTTGTTGATATGTGAGGAGTGGGTTAGAGTGTGCGGTATATGGGAAACTCTTATATTTTTTAAATATAATATTTTTTGCAATCTATGTATCTTTAAAAAGAAAGGCAATTAAGTAAAATAAAAAATAAAAAGAACCCTTATTATCTAAACGAAAGCTCATAATTCATGCACATATAAAAGAACCTTCAACCACTACACAAAGTAAAATTTGTCATGTCCCATACTCTTAAATGCTTATGCAGAATTGCTAGCCTATGTTGTTTAACAGATTCATGTCTCCCTGATTTCATGTGGTCAACTCAATGGCATAGAGTAAATATCTATAAACTTACCTGCCTATTTCGTATTTATAATGTTCTAATGGTTGAGAAAAATTCAGTAGTTGTGAACCATACACTTTCATTCTTCATGACATGCTTCACCAGTCACTATCTGTGACCAGGAAGACTTAGTTGTGCAAAGTTTATATGGACAGGGACCAAGAAAAGTTAGGTGCATAATTGCTGGTCAATCGCAAATTTAACTTGTTAAACTTAAGAGTATTCTCTACCATGCATCAATCTCTTCTACCATGGCAGTAGATGCTAGTGTAATTTAAAATAGAAGGGTCTATGAAGTCATCCTGGCTTATTTTAACTTAATTATCAATAATGTTTTATGAGGATATACAATGTTTTAGACAATTTAACTAGAAAAGACAAGAGGTCTATTATTAAGGTAGCCAGGACAGTTTCAGGCAAGCCTAATGCAACACTACCCAAAAATGAACTCACCCACACAAAGAGCATGACACAACGTCTTATAATCATCAAAGATGGTCACAATTTATGAGACAGTTATTTATTAAAATAAGCTGGGAAACTTGTTAAAAACATGAATCTTGGGCGACATTCCAGTTAACCTGGTCAGAATTCCCAGAGTCTGGGCCATATACAATCAAGACCCCAAGTTTTTCTTTTGTAGACTTTCTGAGCATTCATGGATTTGGACATTTACTCTATATTAATGTAATGATATCTTGTGAAGAAATGAGAAATGTGAATTTGATTTAGTGTAAGAATCATGTTGTCCCTCATTGAGAAGAATGTGGAAAAAGATGAGGTAGGGTATTCAAGACAAGTAAGGTAAGAAATGGAGCCAGCAAATACAAAGTGGATTAGCCGCTAGAAGCCTCATGAGGTCTGAACATATATTTTTCTATGTTTGCAGTCATCTGAAGTAGACTCTGCAAAACAACCCTAATCCTGGGAACCTGTGTGAGTTACCTCATATGTAAAATCTTTGTGGGTGTGATTAAATTAAAACTTCAGATGGGAGAATTGCCTGAGTCATAACCCTGGACCCCAAATGCGATCACATATATTCCCCAAGGAGGGACATTTGACCACAAATAGAAAATAAACTGGTATTAAAACAGTAGGCATCAGGAATCTGTGCTTCTGTTTGTTGCATCATCTTGTTGTGTCAGCTCTTTATGAGCGCGGTGCCATTTCTGGGCAGGCTGCATTTCTTTCATGCTGGGTGGCTCTTCGTACAGGGTACGCTCCTTGTGTGTGGGCTCCCCTACGTGGGGAGCACCCTGCATGGCACCGCACTTCTTGCGTGCATCAGCACTGCGCATGGGCCAGCTCCACACGAGTCAAGGAGGCCCGGGGTTTGAACCAGGAACCTCCCATGTGGTAGGCGGACGCCCTAACCAATGGGCCAAGTCCACTTCCCTTAATATAGGTCTTAAGTTCTATTTCTGTGATGGAATCCTGACTGATTTTTGTAACAAGCATATGTGCAAGTGACATTGGAAATGGATGATGGGTAATGACTGGGTGAATTTGAGGCCTCTGATAAAAAGTCTAGATGTCCTCAATCAGGATGTTGGTAGAAATACAGATATTGAAGCTGCTTCTGTTGAGGGCTCAGAGGAAAGGATGTACTGTTAATTTAAATGGTAAGATGAAAATTCTTCTATATAGAGGGAGAAAATTGCTGGATTTTGTCTGAGTTTTTTGTGTGAAAAGAAGAACTTGAGATGAAGCAGAACTTGTACACTTAGACTGGGAGATTTCCAAGCAAAGTGTTCACGTCATGTCCCAGGTCCTTCTTGCTATGTATGTAATCTATAGGAGGAAAGGTAAAATGGTAAAGTGAAAAACCACTGTTAAGTAAAAAGGAACTAGGGGCAAAGAATTATTGGATAATACTCCATCTGTCTAGATTGCAAAAGAAGCTAACATTAAGATATTAACTGTAAAGAAAAGAAAGAACTAGAGATAAGGTAAAGAGCAACTTGAGAACTTTTGCTAGTGTAAAGGACTTTATACATGTGCATATGGATCACATCAAACAAGAAGCAGAAATGAGGAACAAAGATATCCAAGATATCCAAGAATATCCAAGATAGGTCTCTGGGGGACCCTCTTTTTTAATATGCGACTTGCACAGAGGACACAAGCAAATTTAATACCTGATACCCCCCTTACATCAGTACTAAATTTGCAATAATATTTCACTTTCTTAACACCAAATAAAATGATGCATAATTCACTGTAGTTATATTATTTAAACTGCCATCATATAAACATACAGAGAATAGTTGCTAAATGGACATTTTTATTGACTTTAAAGAAGAATATCTGTAGCTACCCAAATGGATTTCAACCCATCTTTTTAATCAAATTTTAGATTGAATTGATCCTAACTTGTCTTCCTTCATAGACTTCCTGCAAGCTTCCATGTAGCTATGACAGGAAAACACATTCCAAATTCTGGATTTTTATACTGCTCTCTAACAACGTCTCTCTGAGACAAGCAATGAGATACCACTGAAAAGTTCCTGTTAAATGAACAGACAACATTAAGACAATAGTTATTACAGTATATGAAATTTTTTTCAAAATATGCACATTTTTAAAAGAAAATAGGTAGAAATATATTTAAGGATATTATATGGAATTGGAAATATTCCAAAGTTTCCTTTTATTTGATCCTAATGTGTTTGTGTCTTGTAGTGCACCATGTCCCTCTAATAAAATCCACTTGTAACCAAACTTTTCTAATTTAGGTGAAAGTTCTGTTAGATGTCTTCAGGACATCTAATGATATTTAGTCTTCCAATGAATGAGCATGGAATGTTTTTCCAGTTATTTAGGCCTTTTTAAAATTTCTTTTAACATTGAGTTGCAGTTTTCTGAATACTAGTGCTTTACATCATTGCTTAAGTTTACTCCTGTCTATTTGAGTGTTATCTGCCATATTTTATTTTTACCACTCTTTTGATATTTGGTACTTTTATTGATATAATCTTCATTTCTAGACTCTCTTCCAAGCCTCTCTCTCCTGTCTTTTCATGCTCTAGGACACCCATTAGTATTTCCTGAAAATCTGGTCTCTTCTTTAGAAATTGTCCCAGTTTCTGTTTATCACTGATATTCTAAACTCACCCTAATTTTTGAAATATAATCTTGCCAAATATAAGACCCTTGAATGTAAGTTTTTCTCTTGTAGTATCATAAATACATCATACCACTGTCTTCTTGCTCCCATGGTTTCTTGTGAGAATTTAGCACTCTATCATATTGGGTATCCTTATTTTTTATGCATTGCTTTTATCTTATTATTAGAATTCTTGCTGAATCTTTGGCCTTGGACATCTTGGTCAGTGTGTGTCTTGAAGTTGGTCTATTTGAAATATTTTGAATGGAAGTACATTGGGCTACTTAGACATGGATATCAATGCCCATTAATAGGGTTGGAAAATTTTTTAATATTATTTCTTCAAATATTCCTTCTTCCCCTTTTCCCTTCTCCTCTCCTTCTGGGACATCCATGACATGTATGTTTGCATGATTTTTCATGTCATTAGTTCCCTGAGACCCTGTTCAATTTTTTCCATTCTTTTCTTTATCTGTTCTTTTATTGCTCACTTTAAGAAGCCATTTTTTTAAGCTCACCAATCCCTTCTTCTGTCTCCTCAAATCTGCAATTTATGATTCTAATATTTTTTAATTTGACTTATTGCACCATTCATTCCCAAAAGATCTGCTTTATTGTATATGATTTCAAATTTTAATTTATGATCATCCATGTCTTCTTAATATCCATAATCTCTTTAGCCATCCCATTGAATTTATTAAGGAGATTTGTTTGAACATCAGTGATTATTTGCATCAACTCCTTTATATCATCTGGAGACTTAACTTGTTTCTTTAACTGGGCCATATCTTTCTGTTTTTTGATGTGGATTATAATTTTTTGTTGGTGTCTTGGCATCTGGCTTACTACAGTATTTATTCTGGGTGTAGTTTTTCTCTTTAGTTTAGGGCTTCCTGCCCTTTCTCCCTTGCTGGTTGTATAGTAGGAGCCAAAGATGTAGTTGATGTTATAAGATATGGAGACTGAAGCTGCCCTCATTGCCCCAAATACCAATACAGCTTTTCCCAACTTACTCCTTTGCCAGGGGTAGAGACAAAGTCACAGCTTTGTGGAATAATACAAGTTGTGTTGGCCTAGACTGTAGTTGCCCAGAGGGACCAATGAAGCTTCACACCCCTTTCTCCCTTACCTTGGGTTGGGGTGGGGATGCAGGTGTGGGCAACAATCTATGCAGTTTGGGTCCAAAATTGACCACAGTTTCCCTGGTAGACTTCTGATTATTCAGTCTTTGCCAGTCTAATGTAACTGTGGTTACCTGGATAGACTTGTGCAGGGCCCACCAACATCCTCCCTGCAAGAGGTGGGGCTGAAGTCTGGGGTAAGGCTGCAGGGTGATCTGGGTGAAATAACCTGGTTCCTAAACTAACTGTATATTTTGTTCAGCCTGGTTTCCCCTCATGCTGGGGACAGGGTCAAATTGGAGGGTAACAGCCTCTTTCAGACTTCAACAGTTTCAAACTTTAGATGTTCTTAGGATTATACTTTAGCCAGCCAAACTTCCTAATCAGTAGCTGAAAGCAGTGGCCAAACATCTCCTCCTCCCCTCTTTTTGGGAATGGAGCTTCCAATTCTAGCCACAGAATTGCTCCTGGGTGACTTGCATTGCCAACTTTGCATGACCAAATGCCTCTGACACTTGGCCAGTAATTTCCTAGACAGGCTGCCACAGGTCCCCCAGCTTCCTCCCTGCTGGATGTGGCACTGGGCCCTAGGCTAGAACTGCAATATGGCCTGGATGGAAAGAATCCAGTCCCCACCAGCACTGTGATTTTCAGTCCTCCCTGTTTCCCCTCATTACAGGTACAGAGTTAAGATGGCAGCTACCGGCTTCTTTCTCACTTAGACAATTTCAAACTTTAGCTGTTCTTAGTGTTATGCTTTTACTCACTGACTTTACTCATCAGTAGCTGAAGTTAGTGCCCAACTCTCTCTTCCTCCTCCATATTTTGGAAGTGGAGCTTTCAATTTCAGCCACGGAACAGCTCCCGTGGCAGCTTATGCCTCTATAGGAGTATGGGCACCAGCCTCGTGGCTGGGAATGCTCTACTTATGAATTTTGTCTGCAGATGGGCAACCTCCTCCTTTCATTCCTTCAAGTATGTTGCAGGATGCACTTCTGGTCTCCTGGAGCCCCCAGGCTGGTGCATCAGCTAGCTCAAGAGCTCTGGGTGTGTACTAACTGCGCTGTAGCTGGAGCTTATTCTAGACACTCCTTACTGTGCCCCATCATGTTGTTCTCTCAGGTAATGCACATTGTCAAAAAAATATATGTAGAAATATATATGAGGATATTGTGAGGAATTGGAAATATTGCAAAGTTGCCATTTATTTGATCCTAATGCACTTTCTTCTTGTACAGCACCATGGCCCTCTAATAGAATCCAGTTGTAACCAAACTTTTCTAGTTTAGGAGAAAGGCCTGTTAGAGTTCCTCAGGATTTATGAAATTTCAGACTCCATATCCATAATCCCTCCACACATTATTGATTTGTGTTCTCCTAAACCAGAATATTTTTGAGAATGTTTTATTATCAAAAATACTGTCTGTTGAGGTGAAAGAGACAATAAGAGGACAAAATTAAAGAAGGCTGTGGAATTACAAAATTCTACATACTGATAAAATTATGAACTTCAAAAAAACCTTTTAAGAAAAACAAAGTTTGATACCTTACTTTGCCAGGCTACTATCATAGGTACTACAGAATACACTTACACAAGAACAACAACTAGTTAATCTCCAAGACTAAACAAAGAAGCTAAGGAACTGTTTAAACCCATCAAGATAAAATGATGACCAGACAGCAACAAAAAACTACAAACCAAACCAATAATCAGGAAAACATGGCTGAATCCAATGAACAAACTAAAAACCAGGAAGGGGAGCAGAACATCAGACAAGTAATTAAAGATCTCAAAACATATATTAGAGACCAACTTAATGAAGTAAAGGAAAAGATTAACCATATGAAGAAAACACTTGGAGAGGGATGGTTTGAACACTGGGAATTTATAGGTCCACTGTTTTGAGGTTAGGAAAAATCCACTACTGAGAAAGCAGCAAGGCATTGCTTTCTCCCTAAACTCTACAACATACCCATGCTGGCTACCAGAGATCCTTGAGGTTCCTTGCCTACTATCCCTGCCTTGCCTTCATAGCAATGTCCTCTTCTTTCTCTTTTGGTTTCTGTTGACTTCCATCTTGTGCTTCCTCCAATTAGCTTCTATATCTTTGAATGAATTTCTCATGCTTATAACAGAATCCATTGGTTTGGATTTTAGGGCCCCCTTCCAATCATGTCAGCCACACCTTAACTCAAATAACATATTCGATGTCCTACCTACAATATGCCCACACAGACAGGAATACTGACAATGATTAAGAACACGTATGTAACTCAATCTACACCTGATAAGACAGAGGTCAGCTTTGCAGGGAGAGTTATAACAAACAGGGTCTCAGAGGCCAGAGACCTGGGCACAGAAGCCAAAGTCAGAGGTCCAGGGGGCAGAGACGTGTCACCAAGGACAATCCATAGGTCATAGAGATGACCCCAGGCAGTGAACCTAACAGAACTTGAGAATTTCAAAATTGCTTGGGAGCTGTGCTTCCTTTCTTCCTTTCATCCTCTCCCTTTTAGAATTAGGATGTCTGCAATATTTATACTATGCCTGCCCCACCAGGGTATTTTGTAATCAGTGTAATTCTTTTCTTGTTACTGGTCTACAGATAGAAATTAATTTACCCCAGATTGGATCCTACTGAGAATGTAATACATACCTAATTTACCTAATTATATGATTTAGATGGTGACTTGTGACTGTTCAGGAGATGATATTTAGATGAGTTTTGGGAAGTGAGTTGAAGCTATAATTTGTTTGGATATTTGGACATGTTGGGATGAGGACAAGGTATTTTGCATATGAGATAAATGTGCATCATTGAGGTTGAAGGAAACACACTATACACTGAATACCAGCCTGAAAATACCTTGTCTTAAATCCTGGTGCCCATGCATGCTACCTCATATGAAACATTCGCCGTACTCTGTTTAACTTGAAATGGTGAGATTACCCTTGGATTTCAGATTAGGCAAAAATACAATCACATGTATTCCTATAAAAGGGATAGAGGATAATTTGGCAGACAAACATAAAAATGCAAGAGAGAAAAGAGCATAGAGTAATTTAAAGATGCTGGACTTGATAGCTGGAATAATGAAGTCTCAAAACAAAAATTTCCGGCAGCCTCCACGGGCTGGTAGAGTCATGGAATACATGCTCCTAAAGAGCTTCCAGAAGTGTGATCTTACAGAATCCTTGACTGAAGCCTTGACATACTGATTTTAATTCTCTGGCTTCCAAAAGTGTGAGTGATTTGAATCCTGTTATTGTGAGTTATCAAGGTTTTTTTTCCAATTTTTTAAAGCAGCCACAGAAAAATAATTAAATCATAAATAATTGATAAATAATTGAGGGATTTTTAAGAGATATGAAAAGTCTATCAATCATTGGAAACAATTATTTTATATGTATCAGTTTTGGCTCATAACCTGTTATGTGTTTTGAGTGTGTTGACTCATTTTGCCTCAAGACATCCTCACAAAACAGGGACAATTAGAATGTACACTTTATATCTGAGAAAACCTTGACACTGGGAGGTTAAGTAATTTACTAGAGGACACATGGACAGAAACTGTTAAAGATGTACAAAATTTGCACATATCCTAAGTAGGGTTAGAAAATTGTGGAATGGCCTTTAACAGGAAGGAAAAGACAGAACCAGATAATGTTCAACCTTTTTAAATTTTCTCTTATTTTCAAAATAAAATGGAGGCATTGATATAGGCCTGTAAAATACAATCTGGGGATGTTGAGCAGAAGGGCTTGCCCCAAGAGGGTCCAGTAGATAAGGAGGGAGAGTGACAGACAAGACCTCCAGAGGAGATTCTGAACCTGTGTGGCCAGGATTATACCTTTATGTCATGTGTGGAGAACAATAGCAGGGACCAGGGGAAGTGAAGGAGAAGTGGAAGGAGTCAAAAGAGGAAAGTTTAAATAAAGGAGTTACAGGGAAGAGGTAGTTGATCCATCAGGGTATAAAATACTCTGAAATGAGCTTTCATTTCATCTTTTGGAGCATGAAAATAGCCATCAGAAGAATCTAGAATTAGTCTGCCATGGGGTAAAAGACATGTGGTGCAGTCAACAAAAAGTCAGGCTGATGGCCAGCTAAGGGACATGTGAAGGAGATCAAAGATGATTGAGCCTAGAACACACAGACCTCAGGGGCCCTGCCAGATAACTACACACCAAGAGCAGGCCCAGGTGAGTCAGTCAGGCCCCCACATGAACAGACTGCACAGCTCACCAAAAACTCACCAGCTAATGCTTCATGACACTGGTTTGGGGCATGATATTTTACATGAGAGTAGCTAACTCACATATTAACATCTTCTAAATTGCTGTTCATTGTTAAGCCACAATCTCCTCTGCAGACCTGATTTATTTTTCATCCTATCACTAAAAAATGGCATAGTGTAAATTTTTCATGTGTGTTTTTTTCTCAACAACTACCATGATAGGAGAGACCTTTGCAAATGACAGAGGAACCACATAATAGAGGTTTATTGAGGGAATGAATGACATGGATTCAATGATGAAAACACCTCTCGTTACGAAGAGTAAAGAGCAGTTACGTGTGTCAGAGAGTTTGGTGTATTCACCTCCGGTTTAATGAGAAATTTGGTGAAACAATTTCATCCACCAACATATTTATGAAGATTTCAGAGATAATACTAGAGTATTCAGAGTGTTTCCACTAGCAAACTGAGAATAATGTGTTAATTGCAGTTTATCCAGGGAAGCAGATTTGAATCAACTGATAGATTGTTTGCCCACCACTTAGGAGGTGCAGGTTTCAAACGCAGGGCCTCCTGGCCCATGGGGTGAGCTCGTCCATGCGCAGTGCTGATGCACACAAGGAGTGCCATGCCACATCGGGGTGTCCCCCACATAGGGCAGCCCCACACACTAGGAGTTTGCCCCAGAAGGAGAGCCACCCCATGCAAAAAAAGCACAGTCTGCCCACGAGTACCACCACACACACGGAGAGCTGATGCAGTAAGATGACACAACAAAAAGAGACAGATTCCTGGTGCTACTGATAAGAATTCAAGTGGTCACAGAAGAATACACAGCAAATGGATGCAGAGAGCTGACAATGGTGTGGGGGTGGGGGCGGTGGAAGGAAAGAAATAAATTAAATAAATAAATGAATAAGTAAATAAAGTTTATCTAAAATATTTATGTTACAGCAGTTTTAAGAACCACAAATTCTTTCAGGGCCAAAGGATGGTAAGAAAGGAAGTTGACAGTTGGTGAGAGAGTTCAGGGGAAAAAGTCTCACACATTTCTAGAAGGTTAAAGCTGAAGAATTAGAGAGTTGCCATGAAAGAATGAGAATAGCTGACAAAGTTGGAGAAAAGGAAAAGGGCTTTATAAAAAGAGGCAGACTTTCAGTTATTCTATAAATATTTGGATATAGACTGTTCTAGTTAGCCAGGCTGAAATGGGTTGGATTCCACAAGAGGTATTTATTAACTTACAAGCTTACAATTTTGAGACTGAGAAAAATGTTTAACTCAAGGCATCATCAAGCAATGCTTTTTTTCCAAAAACCAGCTGCCAGTGATGCTAGAATCCTCTGTCACATGGCAAGACACATGGTGGCATCTGCTTGTTACTTCTGTAAATTCCAGGTTTCATTGCTTCAGATTCTTGCTGCCATGGCTTTCTCCTTCTTTGTTTAAATCTCATTCTCTTACAAAAGACTCAAGTAAACGGACTGAGACTCACAGTGATCCAGGCATGAACTGAAGTAACCTCCTCAAAGTATGCCACCTACAATAGGTTACACCTGCAGAACAGATTCATCTTAAGATCCCACTGTACTGAGATCCACACTGCTTCACACCATCAAATATGCATATATTCTATTTGAATTATTTTTTCTTTTTTAAACAGATGGAACATACAACATTGTGTAATATTGTAAAAAATAAAATTATATATGTGTCATTTCAAATATATGGGAATAAGATGAAGTAAACACATACCTTATAACAATATAGAAAACATTTAATTATGGCAAGTTTTATGGTTCAACCATTTTATAAGAGAACAATAGAAATAGACTGACAATTGCAGGAATATGAAGCTCACTGGAAAATTTTATACCCAAACTGAAATCAACATATTTCATTGGCTGAGCATTATCCCTTATAACCTAAGCATTCTTCAAGAGTATAGTATATTAAGGCACCCACAGTTACTATTGGATGGCAAAAGAAGTGAAAATAGTTATCTAAATTTAAAAAAAAAGCTAGAGCAGCAAATGTAATCATCTTTTGTGACACTGAAAAGAAAGGCTTGGATGACAATGGATCCACTGAAGGAAAGAGTAAGGAAGGAAAATGACCTTCCACAGGGGAAGTTTTGAATATGAAAGATCAAGGATTTAAACTTGGGAAGGACCAGTTGTAGGAGGATGATGGGGGAGAAGAAAGAAGATGATGATTTTTTAAACATTAAGGATATGCAATGAATAGAGAATCAATCCATCAGGGTGTAAAGTTTAAAAGACCCTAGTCTAGAGGGTCAAATCACCCTGTCATTTGATCTGGCCAAGTGAAAAAAAGTTTTCTATGGTAGAGTCCCCTAAAGGATGTGGTTTCTCAGACAGATTTGAAGAAGCAGCAGCTGGTGCTGTAGGATTCACTGCCCTATAGCCTTGGGGAGGAGGTTTGTGTTCGAGGTTGAAGCACTGTGGGAGGAGAGCTGTAATACTGATGACAATAATAATTTCCCAGATCCTCAGGCTGGAATCTGCTGATGGTGAGAGTGAAATCTGTCCCAGACCCACTGCCACTGAATCGATCAGGGACCTCAGATGGCCGGGTAGATGCAGCATAGATGAGCTGTTTAGGAGCCTGTCCTGGTTTCTGGTGGTACCAGGCTAAGTTGCTGCTAACACTCTGACTGGCCTTGCACTTGAGGGTGACAGTCTCTCCTGCAGATGCAGCCACAGAGCCGGGAGACTGGGTCATCACGATGTCCCCACTGGCACCTGCAACCAGAAAAGAGCATAGATCATACATTAAATCATGAATGTATAACATATGTATCTAAATGTAGGTTTTCTTATTTATCATATATTCAGATCTGCTTTAGATGAAATGGTTTGCTCACTCTGCATGTTAAAACCATTCTACAAATATAAAGATAATACTCTTCTAAACCTCCCACCTGAGGCCCAGAGCACCAGCAGGATGAGCAGTTGGGAATGTGACATCATCTTGCTCACCCGAGTGATGTACTCAGGCCCATATCCAGGGAACCTGCATTAATAGAGCTCTGAGCAGACAACCAAGTCCCTGAGGAGCATATGCAAATCAATAGGGAGTATAAAGTCAAATGTGCTTGTGCAGTGAGCTGTGAAGATAAATAATGGAAGGAGATAAAAATAGCTTGACCACAGGAAATGTAACTACACTCATGCAAATGGCGAGAAATCAACTTAACACCACAACTTTCAACAATATTCAACAGAATTCGGAAAATGAAATATTTTATCCACAATTGTACTCTTTCAAAACAACTGCGCCCATCTTGAAAACAAAAGGAGTTTATAAAAAAATACATGCATCTGTAAGTGTAACATCAGAACTTAATTAAGGTTTATAAATATGGTGCCAAAACCTAGGTGGAATATGTTCGTATCATTGGATAAATTAAGATATAGTGCACATATGGTGTATCTAACTCAGCCTATTCTAAAAATCCCAAAGGAACCTCACTTATTGCATCCAAAACAAGTCCTCTGTATTGCCCTTAATGCAATATTACTCCCAGCAAGGAGTCATCAAATATTTACAAGTCACCCTTAGGATTATCATTTAAGTCGTCCACTTTCTAAAATCACTAATGAAGTGATTAGCAGACCTGTAGTGTAACACCTCCACCTAGTGGTCATACGTAAAATGGCTTAAGCTCCCAAGGTCTGCTAGAGCATTTCTTCATTTATTCCTACCCAAAAATAATGATACTTTCAGAATAATGCAAATAACAATATCACGAACACTTCTAGGCGTAGGACATTAAATTATGAACAAGTAGAATGATTCGTTTTACTGGGAGGTTATACAATAAACAAGTAACATTTCTGCAGCCATTACTAACCTGCTCCTTTGAGATTTCCTCCTCTGAGCTAAGCTGTTACTCAGGAAAGGTAGGGCCATGTGAACCTGGTCGATTTCAAGGTCAACCCTCTGCACGAACAGTCAGAGAAAGAGAAAATTTAGGACACTTTCACAATTATATGGATTAAAAAATTCTTCAACTATCATGAGTATAACTTTTCCTGTAGACTTTTTCCAAAGCTCCGGAGGTTCTGAATGATGTGGAATGTCCTAAGGCATGTATTGTTCTAATTATAATTAATAAGTTCATTTTCTGCAGTTTGTCTCCTTATGTGCACTTTACCTTAGGAGAAGATTCCTCCCAGCATTCAGGAATGGTGCTGGAGACACCCACATCATCAAGGAAGTCATTCCTTCTCATCAGCAATCCACCCTCTTCGTCCTCCATGAATTTGTGTTTAGAAGATGTTAATATTTAATTCATGTTTGTTCTTTACACCCATGTAATTTTTCTTCCTCTTACACGAAGTTGCATTTAATATATACATTCTTAAGTTTACTTATTTTGCTTGAATTTCCACTACCTAATTGATAGGTTTCCTGCATCAGCGTAATATAATTTCCTTCCCATTCTTACACACATTCAAAAATTTAAAGGGATAATGGATGTGTCATCCAGAGGGGTCCACGTAAAACGTGAAGTAAGGAAATACTGTCTTCAGTTAGGGGACAGTTGGTTGAATGCGTGAATAGAGGAGGGGGCTGTCCTTCAAAGTCCAGGGTAGAGCACTTCAGAAAATGAACAGGACTTGGGAAAAGATGGTCCTGAGTATTTAAGAAAGACTAATGAAACAGAGTGTGAAAGCAGAACGGGCATGATCCAGGGGGAACATTAATTCGATAAACGTTTGAGGCTTAGGTTACGTACTATGAGAATCAATGGAACTAGACTTAGAAATAATTTTTCATTTTGGCAGGTACTTCTGAGTCATTTTACAAGCAATAACACTCCAAAGATGCAGACTGAGTGGAAGCCACTAAGGAAGGTTTCAGTGCAGCTGGGAAACTAGCTTTCCTCTCATCTCCTTCCCTGAAGTCATATAATGATGTTTAAAAGTGAAATTTTCCAAATGCACTCCCAATGCCAAAGATCCAACTGAGGTGCAATCAATCTTTGGTAAATGATTTAAAAAGAACACTTTGTGTTAAGTAGAATTCTACAAAAGCCTGGGGACTCCTGTCCCCAGTATATACACACCTTCTCTCAATTGTTGAAACATTATTCAGGTGCTGCTGCGACATGATTTTGCAATTATCATTGAAGTTGTTGACTTTACGAAGGGGGATCCATTAAATCTTGCTCTACTGGTCAGAGAGAAAGAGCCCAGAGAGATTCGTAAATAATTAGTATTTGAAATGGAAGAATACATCTAAAGTTGGTTGTGGAGTTCCAGGAACCATGTGGCAAGGAATGTGGGTAGGCTCTAGGAGGAGAGAGCTGACAGCCGGCAAGGACATGGGATCTCAGCACTGCCACCTGAGGAACTGCTTCTGTCAAGCCCCATGATCTTGGAAGAGAACTCTGTGCTCTGGGCAGAAGGCAGCCCTCTTGAACCATGTAGGAACCTGAGAAGAGAATCATGAACATTGGACCCAGACTTCTGATCTATAAAACTCTGACCTAATCAATTGCTAATTAGTTATGAAATGAGAGAAAAGTGGTATATATATGTGTGTGTGTGCATATATGTATTAAATTGAACCACATGCTAGAAAGGAAGTCATATATCCAGATACAAGAGTTATCCTATTAACTCATAGCTGAATGGTGTTGACACATGTCTCTTCTCATGAAATGTGCTGTGCTTTAGGCCCCTTTCACCCATAGATGATTTACTGATTAGTTACCACATCCACAGGGTCAGAGCTGAGTACTGTGCTATGAAAATACAGGTAAGAGCAGAACTAGCTTTGAAGGTGGTCAGGATCTGTCCCCTCTGTTTTCATGACCATGTTCTCTGACAACTGAAAAAATTCTAGACAGGGCTGTTGGTAAGAGGCCAGTGAACTGGGGACATCCCAGGTGGACCTGAACCAAGCTGCTGTCTTCATATTTGTTTAAGACTCCAGACTATTTCAGATTTGTAAATGTGGATGACTCGTTCCTTCTACATGGGACAAAATGGGAATATTGTATTTTTTCTTGAACTAAGCAGTAAACTGACTTATGCTTCCATTAAATAAATTCTAATAAGAATTTACAATTCTATGTGTTTTATTTAATTTTGTGTACTCCAACAAAATCTTAATTAATTATAGATAAAATCAACTTAGCATGTACATTTTCTTAGCACAGCTCACACTGCCCCATGAACTTACCAGGGGACAAGTCATTGGGGCATGCATGGATGAAAGTAATGTGTTAGCAAATTCTTAATATGAAGGCAAAATTAATCCTTAAACTTGAAATGATTAGATTTGTTGCCAAATGCATAGAATGTTGATGTACAGAATAAAACATGCTGTTCCCTTAAAAGGGGAACAATGCATTAGCAGTGACCAAGACATTTTTCAGTAAAGGTCACACGATATTCCTGCCACAGATTCATGGAAACCAAATGTATGTGGTGATCTGGATTGGAATCTGGAAAGGGGACAGGATAAGAGTGAAAAATTAGATACATCTGAATGGAGTCTGGAGTATAGATACTAAATTTATACCAATGTAAATCTCTTAGTTTGACAAATGTACCATGATTGTGTAAGATGTTAACATTAGGAGAAAGTGGGCAATGGTGTGCAAGAACTATCTGGACAACTTCTACAACTTACATATGAATCTAAAATTACTCAAAAATAAACATTTATTTAACAAAACACGAGGAGAGAGATCTCAGTATAGCTGAGTGAACATTGTATTTAACCAAATGAGGTCTGAAATGACATGGTCATGTAAGATAATCCTATTCTAAAGCCAGACCCTATCTGCAGTGACATTAAAAGGCTTGCTCCAGACATTCATTATCTCCCTTTGTAAGTGAAAGCTGCAGAACTTGAAATAGTGCTTTTTTGACTCCTAATATTCCACACCTCATTGGACTCTGGTAGGCAAAAAGGTTTTCCCAGGAGATCATGGCCAAGAATAGGTTTAATGAAATACATTTCCAGACCTATGTATTCTGCTCAGATTCTTTCTTTAATTGGATCTCTCCAAGAACAGGCAAGTTGTGCTGCTGACTCTCCTATTTCACCTCATGTGCACAATTACCCTTAACTGTTTTAATAAGATGAGTGAGCACTCACTCATCTTACCATAGGCACTTCCATTGCATCCAAAAGAATATGCAGCAAGAAATGTAGGTATTTTTTCAGAAATCCATGCGGGTCAGCACACAGAAAGTGAATGACTCTAGAAACTGGCAACTCTTCTGTGGTGCCAAATATTTCACACTCAACAAACTTTAGGAAGATCTAGTTGAATTGTCACAACAAATATTCCAACTTGCATCAGGGAATTTTAAAATTCATAGCTTGAGTCCATCTTGTTTATTCTTGTCTCGTCTATATTTTGATAACACCCTGATTGAAAACATTCCATTTACTAATTTGATCTAGCTAAACAGTACAAGCTGGAATTTCCCACACTTTTGAAAAAGGGACTTAAAATTCCCAACAAATTTTGAATATAATTTCTGAAAATTTTACATGATTTCTTCACAAAATATTCATTAACATAGAAAGCACCTTGGTTACTTTATGCATTTGAACAATGGTTCAAATTTTTTTGCAAATTAACCTATAATTAGCAAAGAGAGAAGGTATGGAATGGATTATTCTGTTTTTATTCAATATCAAACTTTCTAAGTCCCTGTTCAATTACTCTGCATGTGCATGTGTGTACAGATATCTGTGCTTTGACATATAGATATATTTTTAATATATATGTATTATAATATTTATGTATATAGACATTTGTAAATTTTGATCACCTTGGTTTTTCTTTAAGTGAATCAAATAACACAGGTGTCTTGGATCAAAGTATGAAGAAGTATCTACTAAAATCAAATAAAAGAAAATCTCATCATCTTTGCATTCTTAAATTGGAAAGAAAATTATTCTTACCACCACATTTTGCTTTGCAGATTTTGTCCTATCATATCCACACACATAGATCAGTTTTCTTCAATACTGAAGTTTTCATTTAATTTACAATAGGATTAATAAGAGGAGACATTGGGTCTCCAACAGAATGAATTTTGAGAACCTTTTTCCCTCCCCTTCCACACAGGATTGATGTCCACAGAGAACCCCAGAATGTGAAACGGGTTACTGCAGATGGAGTTAGTTAAATTAAGATGAGGCTGCCCTGCAATAGGGGACCCTATCCACGGACTGGTGTCTTTCTAAGGAGGGGACATGGAGACTCGGAGGAGGGTGGTGTGAAGACGGGCAGAGAGGCAGGTGTCTCCACGCCAGGCACCGCTCAGGACTGGAGCCCCCAGGCATGGAGGGGCTCTCCTCGCAGCCTCTAAGGGCCCTGCAATGATGACACCAGGATTTTGGACCCCGGCCTCCAGAACTTTGAAGAAGATGCCCTTGGCTGTGCTGGTGCACTCGTGCAGGTGTCCACGCTGTCCAGGTGCAGCCCAGGCCCACTAGAGGCAGTGCACGTGCACTGGCCACAGAGATCCCAGGTGCCAGCCAGGGTCAGTCCCAGAAGTACCTGCCTGTGAAAGAGGCTCCCCCAGTTCGAGGCCACTGTGACAGAGTCAGCATCACACCTGAGGAGCACATCCTAACAGTGGGATGCTGGATCTCTTCTCTCGGGTCCCCCAGGAGGGGAAGCTTATCCAGTGGTGCACTGGGGACATGGACTCCCACACGCCCTGCAGCTGCCAGGTGCACACTTCATCCTTCTGGGGAGCCCGGAGCGCAGGGGGCGCTCACCAGCTCTTAATGGTGTGGCCGCATGTTGGACTGCAGGGCCGCGATGTGGCTCAGCCCAATGCCGTGGTCAAACTTGATGACTGCCACCAAGAGCTCATTCATCTAGAAAGATAGTAAAAATATGATGAAAAATGAAATCGGTATTGATACTAAACTATTTTCTAATGGAAGCATCTGAGGTTTTTGATGGAAAAGAGACATCATTGAACTGTTTGCAAAACCATTTTTTTTCTAATGGAGAAAAAAAGTCACTTTATATTTCATAATAGCACACACAAAAAAAACCATGGAATTAAAGATAAGCAAAATTAATTTAGAAGAACCCCCATTTGATCTAAATGAAATCGCACATGTCAGAGATACTTAAATACATCCTCAGCAGATACATGTGGTAAATTGGTGTTAGGAATAGTGCTATTAAAATAAAAGTTTCCCTGAGATACAGATGCTAGTATTCTGCCACCGATGTGTGTTCTGGTTTCAATGAGGTTAGCCCTCATATCACACTGTAAATTTCAACAAACCTTTAGTGCAAGTTATACTTTTGTTATCTACTACTCTTTGTAAAAAGGATCATTGATATCTTCCTCGTGGCTCAAATGTGGCCTTTCTCTAAGTCAAACTAAACATGTAAATTCATTGCCTACCTTCAATGGAGGAAACGGCTCACAGGGATGAGCCTCCCTGGCAGTGAGGGATTACTGCTGAGCACCAACTAGCAATGCAACTGGAAAAAGACCTCAGCAAAAAGGGGGAAAGACTAAAATGAATTTATATGGTTAAGAGACTTCAAAGAGAGGTGGGCTGTCCTTCCAGAGGTTATGCTTATGCACATTGCCACAAGATCTCATTGACAGCCCAAGTAAATATTTCCTTAAGTAGCAGGGCACCTGAGGACCCTGAAGTCATCCAGACACTAGAAGCAGGGCAAGCAGCTCAGCAGTTTGGTGCCCTGCCACTGAGCCCTACTTTGGAACTTATACTCCCTGGTGTGACAGAGACTGACTCAGTTTCCCTAAACATGGCTCTTTTACCCCTTCTATTTGAACCTAGAGTTAGTAATAGTGCTGATAACTGTAAGCCTTACTGATATTCTACTATAGACATAGTTCTAGCAATGGAAGAAATTTTCTCATAGATATGGAGGCACTGGACACAGGAGTGTCTGAAAGGAGGGAGGGGGAAAAACAGCTGTCCTATGTGGGCATTTTCAGGATGTGGGAATCATCCTGAATGACATTGTAAAGACATATACAGGCCATTGTATATCTTGTCATAATCTACAAAATTGTGCAGGAGATAGTATAAAATACAGTGTAAACTAAAATCCATGCCAAGTTTCAGTTTTCCCAAATGTATTCATTAATGATAAAAAATGTACCACAAAAATGAAGGATGTTGTTAATATGGGAAAATGTGGAAAGGATCAGGAAAAATATTTTTATATAACATTTATGGGATGGCTTGAACCATGGGGATGATGGGCTTACAGTTTTGAGGTAAGGAGATGTCCACTATTGATGCATCAGCATGGCATCACTTTCTCCCAAAAGTCATTCTGATATTGGCTACCAGAGATCCCTGAGGTTCCTTGGCTACTATCCCTGCCTTGCTTTCATAGTGGTATCATCTTCTTTCTCTTCTGGTTTCTGTTGATTTCCATCTTCTGGCTCCTCCCTGTAGCTTCAATATCTTTGAATGAATTTCTCATGTATATAGTGGAGTCCAGGAATCTGAATTAAGACCCGCTTTCAATCAGGCAGTGCACATCTTAACTAAAATAACATATAAAGAGTTCCTATCAACACTGGAACAATATCCACAGGAATATTGACAATGATCAAGAACATGTATACAAGTCAATCTACACCAAATGAAGACAGAGGCCAGCACTGCAGGCAGAGATATCACAGTCATGAGCAGAGACCTGAGTGCAGAGGCCAGAGCCAGAGATCCCCCTCCCGCCTTTCAGTCATGGGCCTGAGAGAAAATCCATAGGTCACAACGATGAATTGTAGGAAGCAACAAAGACATTACGCTTAGTATAGTGTTGCAGGGTTCCAAAGAGTTACCTAGTGGAAGCATCCTTGTTCCTCAAATGTTGCCTCTCTCTAGGCCAAACTGAGCAAGTAAATGCATTACTTGCCCCCAACATAGGATATGACTCCCAGGGATGAGGTTCCCTGGCAACTAGGGATTGCTACTAAGTACCAACAAGAATTGCAGCTGAAAAAAGATAAATAAATAAAAGACCTTGACCAAAAGGAGGAAACATTAAAGACAAATGAGTTTACATGGCTAAGAGACTACAAAGTGTCTTGAGGTCATTGCAGAGGTAATGCACAGGTCTCAGCAGGATCTCATTGGCAGCTAAAGTAGATACTACCCCAAATAGCGGGGATCCTGAGGGCTCCTGAAACATCCAGATGCTGTAGTCAGAGCAGATAATCAAGAATTCGGTCCCTTACTAATGGACTCTACTTTTCAATATGTTCCCCAGTGTGAGAGCGTCAAACTCATTAGTGGTTCCCCTATACATGGCACTTCTGTCCTTCTATTTGATCTTATAATTAGTACTGAAGTTGGTAGGTGTACATCCAAGAAAAATAAATAACAACAATTGAGCCTACATCAACCCCCTCCTCAGCGGACCTGCCAGATAATTGTAAACCAAAAGTATGCCCAGTTGAATCAGTCTAGCTTGCTCATAATCTACAGAATTAAGTAGGAGAGAGGGTCAACTGCAATGTAAACTTTAATCAATGCTTAGTGACAGTGCTCCAAAATCTGTTTATCAATTGCAATGAATGTACCACACTAATGAAAGATGTCGCTAATGTGGGAAAATGTGAGAGATGTGCAGAGCAGGGCTTATGAAATCCCCTGTGTATTCTCTGTAACATTTATGTAATCTAAGTATCTTCTAAAAATGAAAAGAAAAAATATTGTGATAAATAAAACAGAAACTCTCAAATATTTTTTACAATATTTATGGCTTGTCTCATCATTTCATTCTCTCAGTGTCACTATTAAGTGATTCTATAATTATTAAGAAATTGGAAGAAAGAGAGAAGAAAGAAAGAGAAAAAGAAAGAAAGAAAGAAAGAGAAAAAGAAAGAAAGAGAGAGAAAGAAAGAAAGAAAGAAAGAAAGAAAGAAAGAAAGAAAGAAAGAAAGAAAGAAAGAAAGAAAGAAAGAAAGAGAAAAAGAAAATTGAGCTTAGATCAGCCAGTGATCAGGGGACCTGCCACATATTGGGAAACCAAGAGTATGCCCAGCTGAATCAGTCTACTCTGCCCATATTAATAGACTACACAGCTAACTCAGCAGCTTGAGGTTTATGCTACTAGGTTTGGGAGTTGTATATTACATGGCTGTAGGTAATAGATAAATTATCTTCTTTTAAATTGCTATCCAATCTTATGCCACAATCAGTTACCCCTACCCTGATTTATTTTTCTTCCTATCACTAAAAAATGGCATAGTATGTGTTTTACATATACATATTATTTCTCCTCAGCTATGAAAGAAGAAGGGATCTTTGCAACTGATGGAGTAACTGCTCAATAAATATTTCTTGAGTCAATGAATGACATGGATTCTATTATTTTTTTAAAATGCCTCTCAATACTATTAGTAAAGAGCAGGTATGTGTGTCAGTGTTTGTTGTATTCTCCTCAGGTGTGATGAGATATTTGGTTAAACTAAACTTCATCCACCCTTGTACATATGAAACAATTGCAGAAATAATACTAGAATGTCTGGAACATTCCCACTTTTACACTGACACTAATGTGTTATTTAAAGGTTATCCAAAGTGTCAGGTTACAGCAAATTTAAGAAAAGTGGATTCAATAATAATGCATAGGGGATTATCAGAGAGAAAGTGGGCAATTGACGAAAAAGTTTGGAAGGCAAGTTTTCATGTATTTCTAAAGCCATAAAGCTGAAGAATTAGAGACAAACCTTGAAGTAATGAGAAGAGCTGAAAGTGATGGAGGAAAGAAAAAGGGCTTTACAAAAGGAGGTAGATTTTCAATTATTCTGTAGTTGAAAATAGACTTTCCTTGTTTGCCGGGCTATGAATGAGCCGTCTTTAACAAGAGGCTTTACTACAGGCTTACAATTTTGAGACTGAGAAAAATGTCTAAACCAAGTCCTCACTAGGTGATGCTTTCTTCCCAACGACTGGCTGCCAGTGGTGCTGGACTCCTCTGTCACATGGCAAGGCACTGGGTGGTATCTGCTCATCTCTTCCTTCTCTTCTAGGCTTTGGTGCTTTCACATTCCTGCTGCCATGGATTTCTCTTTCTTTGTCTGAATGTCATTCTCTTTTAAATAAGACTACAGTGAAGTGAATGAGACCCATATTGGGCCAGGCATTAACTGAAGTAACCTACTCAAAAAATTCCACCTACAATAGGTTACACCCAAAGATGGATTAACTTTAAGATCATACATAACTGAGGTCCATATGGCCTCAGGCAATCAAATAAACATACATTCCATTTTGTGTTATTTTTCTTTTTTCCACAGACGGAACATACAACATTTGATATTTTTGTAAAGAATAAACTTGTATATGTGTCATTTCAAACATATAGGAATAAGATGAAGTAAACTCAGATCTCATAACAATATAGAAAACATTTAAATTTTGGTGAGTTTTATGGCTCAGCCATTTTATAAGAGAACTACAGCAACAGGATGAAAAATCACAGAATTAGTGTTGGAAACTGAGGCATAGTGGTCTCGCAAAGAGAGGCATGCTGTTTCCATGGCTACGCTTTTAACATAGGAAGGAAGCAATTAAGACTTTCAGGTCAAGCTATCCAGGGCAGGGAGAAATATGAGCAAACACACTTTGCAGTTTGAAAGGAATACTAAATCTTTGTACTCGGAGATAAATTCTTTAATTTATGAGTATTGTTAATATGTAACTACACTGCTTGTGCTCATGGTAGCTTGGGTGTATATAATGTCACTTGTAGAAAATAAAATTGTTAGAGGCATCTCTACTCACCGACCCCCTGATCCCAACTCTCTTTCTTTCTCTCTTTGTTTCATTCTCATATTCTCTTTCTTTCATTCCCAATAACCTTTGGGTCTAAATCTCCAACAGATTAGGGAGCATGGTGGAAAAATTTATATCCGAACTAAGATCAATATATTTCATTTAATAAGAACCATCCCCTCTAACATAAGCATTCTTCAATGAACCAGTATATTATATGTATTCAGAATTATTTTATGCCAATAAGAAATGAAACAGTTATCAGAAATAAAAGGATGGTGGAGTAGCTAATCAAATCACTTTATTTGACACTATAGAGACTTGGATAGAAAACAGAATCATGGAAGGAAAGAGTAAGAGAGAAAAATGACCTTCCATGGGGGAAGTTTTAACATAAAGATCAAGAATTCAATCTTATGAGGTCCAGAGTTGCAGGATGATAAAGGACAAGGAAAAATATTGAAGAAATAAGAAATCAAGATCAGAAATTATTCAATATTAAGGAATCAATCTGAAGAGAATCAATCCACCAGAGTGTAAACCTTACTGGAACCTTGCCTAGAGGGTAAGAGATAGAAATTTATTGGCCCCATGATGTGATGATCTGCCCATGAAAAACATGAAAGTTCCTATGGTACAAATTCCTAAAAGATGCAGCTTCTCAGACAGATGGAGGAAGGAAGTTCAAGACTGTGTGAGGAGGACTCACTGCCCTATACCGCTGGGGAGGAGGTTTGTGTTCAAAGCTGAAGCACTGTGGGAGAACTGCCTCTATACTGCTGACAGTAATAATCCCCTGAATCTTCAGGCTGGAATCTGTTGATGGTGAGGGTGAAATCTGTCCCACACTCACTGCCACTGAATTGATCAGGGACTCCAGGTGGCTAGTTGAATGCAACATAGATGAGCAGTTTAGGAGCCTCTCCTGGTTTCTGCTGGTACCAGGCTAGGTAGTTGCTAACACCCTGCCTGGACTTGCCCTTGAGGGTGATGGTGTCTCCTGGAGATGCAGCCACAGAGCCTGGAGACTGGGTCATCATGATGTCCCCACTAGCAGAAAAGAACCTAGATCATACGTTGAATCACAAATGTATAAAATATATATCTAAATGTAGGTTTTCTGATTTATCATATAAAATTAGATCTGCCTAGATGAAATGGTTTTTACCCAGGATGTCAAATACATTCTTTAACTTTATGAAGATATTACTCTTCTTAACCACTCACCTGAGACACAAACCATCAGGGGGATGAGCTGTTGGGGCTGTGACAACATCATGCCCCACCTGCCTGATACACTCAGACCCCACCTCCAGGGAAAACACATTAATAGAGCTCTGAGCAGATAACCATGTCCCAAGGAGCCTATGCAAATTATTAGAGAGTATAAAAGCAAACATTACTGTAGTTAGTTGTAAAGATAAATAGTGGAAGGAGAAAAAATTTCTTGGCCAAGTCCTGAAAATGCCCCCATATCATATCTCTTCTTCCCTCTCCCTACCCTCAGCAGCTACCGTGATCACTTTCTCTACATCAATGCTACAGTTTCTTCCATTACTAATTACAAGAATTCCATAGTAGAATATCAGTAAGTCCACTCATGGTCATGAAAGGGTTGATAACATGGGAGTAGTGAGGAGAGAGGGGTGGGAGGTAAATGGGAACCACTTATATTTTTTGAATGTAACATTTTTTAAAAATAAAGGAATAAATATATCATGACCACAGGAAGAGCACCTGTACACCTGGAAAAGGCCAGAAATCAAATTTACATACCAATTTTCAATAAAGTTCAGCAGAGTTGACAAATTTAAATATTTTATTACCAATTGTTAAATTTCAAAATAACTGCAACTACCTTTAAAAATGTTATTGTAATAATATACATGCCTCTGTAAGTGTATAACTTCAGAACTTAATTAAATGTTATAAATATGGTATCAAAACCTATGTGGAATATACTCATACCATTGGATAGATGGAGATGTATTGTACCAACTGTGCATCTGTCTCAGTCTACTCTGAATTTTAAATGGATATTTGAAGCTCCTCTGGGAATACCAAAGGCACCTCAATATGCCCAAAAGTAGACATCTGTGTTCCCCTCAACACTAACACTATCTCCAGAAATGAGTCACCAGATACTTACAAGTCACCCTTAGCACAGCCCTGAAGTCCACCACTTTCTAAAATCACTAAAGTGATTATCATACCCGAAGTGTAACACCTCCCCCTAGTGGTAATACATAAAATGGCGTCAGCTCCCAAGTTCTGAGAGAGCAGTTCTTCAATTAATCCAAACCAAAATTAATGATACTTATAGAGTTATGCAAATAACAATATCATGAACACTTCTAGGCATAAGACATTAAATTATGAACAAGTAGAACTGACTTCATAAAGGATTCATTTTACTGGGAGGGGCACAATAAATAAATGACTTTCTGCATCGACTTCAGTTGTGCTTCTCTGCGATTTCCTCCACTGTAGCAATGCTGTTACTCAGGAAAGGTAGGGTAATGGAAATATGGTTCATTTCATGCTCAACCCTTTGCTCCAACAATCAGAAGAAAAGAGAAAATTTAGGACAGATTTATAGATAAAAATTCTTCCTCTCTGTATTAGTCAGCCAAAGGGGTGCTGATGCAAAATATCAGAAATTGCTTGGTTTTTATAAAGTGTATTTTTTTGGGGTAGGAGCTTACAGATACCAGGCCATAAAGCATAAGTTACTTCCCTCACCAAAGTCTATTTGGAGCAAGATGGCTCCCAAAATCTGTGAGGGTTCAGGCTTCCTAGGTCCCTATGTTCCTAGGACTTGCTTTTCTCTGGATTCAAGGATCCTTTCTTCCTGGGACTGGCTTCTCTTTCCTCTGTGAGGTTACTTTCCAGGATACCCACTTAAGTTTTCAGCATCAAACTCCAACATTAGAACTCCAATATCAGAAACCCTCAACTCTGTTCTTTGTCAAGCCTCTTATCTCTGAGTCCCCAACCACCAAGGGGTGGGGACTCAACACCCTAATCATAACTCAATCATGCCCAGGTAGAGATCAGATTGCAAGCATAATACAATATCTATTTTTGGAATTCATAAACATATCAAACTGCTACACTCCACCCTCTGAATTCCAAAAAGTCATTACAATTTACTTTAAAAAACCTGACATCAGTAAACAATGCAAGTATTAAGTAATATCAAAATCAACTTAAAGAAATCCAGTTTGCTTTCCCCCAAATTCTTCCTTTTTTTAAAATGTTACATTCAAAAAATATGAGGTCCATATATGAGTCAATTTTAAAAGGCAATATATAAATGCAGAAAATGTTAAATAATAATGCCAAAATCTCAGTTATTAAGACAAAGTTCTATGAGGTCTTATAAGATAGAACATAAGTAAGGATTTCAGGGTTTTTTTAATCAAAATAAGAGTTTTCAGGCTAAACCCTTTGTTAAAATTATTACTAATATTGCCTAAATGGAGGAACAAATTAACTATGAAATTGTTTTTTGTTCTTATTACTGGGAAACTCTTGAGGTATTGTATAGCTTTTATTACCTGATATCTTGTATTACCTGGAGAAACCCTTCCTAATTCCTCTTTCCTCTGGCAATTTCTTTTATCCAGAGTTTTTCTGAAATAAATCACAGTGACATCTTAAAAAAATACAGGTTGTCTTGGGGCAAAGTCCTGCCTGCTATAGACCTCTGAAACTTACAAAACAATTTATCTGTTTCAAATACACAAATGGACAGACAAAGAATAAACGTTTTCATTACAATAAGGAGAAATTGGGAGGGAAACTTGAGACACAGGTCCTCTACAGTTCAATAAGCCTGCAGGGCATCCTCCATTCGATTTCAATCTGAGAGTTACTCATAAGATGATGGTTTCTTCTCCTTGGTGCCTTATGGGAACCCACCTTTTCCACATGCTTGCCCAATGGCCATTTTCTTGGTTCCACCCTCATCAAGCATATAGGTGTCAACCAAGCTCCAGACTTCTCCCTCAAGGGTGCTGGGTGATTGCCACACCTTACCCAATATTTGGGTTACAGTCTTAAACTCCCTAGTAATGTGATGTGAAAACAATATGCCCCCTAACATTTGGCATACAGCCTCAACCCTCCCAGAGCAACGAGTTGACCACCTGGCCTTCCCTAATCCATGGGAACATATCCACCCCTCTCAGACCTGTAGGGTGCTGAACTTAGCCAATCTAATCCTTGGGGAATGTGCTCCACCCTCTTTATACTTTAGAGGAACAAAGCTCTCCCAGATAATTGTGCAGTAACATCCACCCTCTTCAACTGCTGGGACAAACACCCTCTCTGAACATATGGGTGGGATCTCCTGTCTTGGCCCTAGGTGATGTCTTAATTCCAGATCTCAGCTTCCATGGTTTTTGCTCTTGAAGTCTTTTCACCTTCAATCTCTCTTTTCCATGTCCCTCTTATTCCAGGCTGACAGTGGTTTGTTCATACAGCTCTCTCAAAAAGCCTTTAGGTTTACATGCAGGCAGCAGGTGTCCAAGCCATCAGACAGAAGATTTTTCACAAGTCTTTCTGAGAGAACTACATCTTCAATTCTGAATTACAAGTTCCAAGTTCAGTTAAGACCTCCAATCGGGACTTTGATCTGGGAGTTTGATTTCCAGAGACTTGGAATTTCCAGTATCAGTTTCTGTTTACTTTATGCCTGACAGTTAAGTCGTCAGCATATTTCTCTTGTCTAGAATTTTGCTGTAAGCTGCAAGCAGAAGCTAAGCTGCATTCTCCAGGTTTACTTTGGAAATTTCTTCAACTAAATGTCCAGGCTCACCATTTTCAAATTCTGCCTTCCATAAAACACCAGGAGTTAATCTTGCTAAGTTCTCTGCAACTTTAAAACAAGGATCACCTTTCCTCCAATTTCCAATTATAGTTTCATCATTTACTTCTAAGGCATCATAAAAAGTCTCTTTCACATCCTTATTATGATCACCAGTCTCTTCAAGGCACTGTACATCTTTTCTTCCAAGCATCTCACAATTCCTCCAAAAAATACCCCTAACTCTTTTATAAAACCTTTCCAGCATTCTGGTGCGACGGCTTGCTCAGTCGGTAGAGGTGGGGTCTGGCTGCGGACGAGGGGTTGGTCCAGCTCTGGACGAGGGGTCGGTCCCGCTTGGGACGAGGGATCGGTCCCGCTTGGGACGAGGGGTCGGTCCGGCAGCAGACGAGGGGTCGGTCTCACAGGGGTTGCGCGGTTCGGCTGAAGGGGTCGCCCGGCGAAGCCAGCGACGAAGGGGTCGCCCGGAGAAGCAGGAGACGAACTGGGGACAAGGGAGGCCAGGCCCTTGTCGGGGGCTCTCAGGACTGGAGGGCGCACGGCAGAAGAACTACCGCAGAGACAAGGTAAACACGCAAGTCCACTTTATTGAGGGAGAGGCAACAGTTTTATAGGGGCTGGGGAAGGCTGATTGGTCGAAGCCACGCCCTGTTCTGATTGGTTGCCGGCGAAAGGTCAATGGGCGGTACGGGACGGGGGAGGGGTGGTGATTGGGGATTGGCTGTCGCTGTTGCTGGGGGAAGGGGCAGGGTTTAGGGATTGGTGGCTGCTGTTACTGGGGTGGAGGGCATACTGGAGTTTCCTGCCCACGCCTGGCTGTTGCTGCTGTCGGGGGAGGGGAAAAGGGCAGACTGGAATTTTCCACCCTGCGCCTGCGCAGGGAGAAAGAAGAAGAAGGGTGCCGCCCCACAGGCATCGTGTGGCGCCATCCGGGAGGAGGGGCGGCCGCGGAAGCATGGCTGCCGAGAAGGGGAGACCCGAGGGCACTCTGCGCCCATGCCGAGCTCCCTTCAGGGGTGGCGGTGAGTCCGACCAGCCACCCTATTATGCGGGCAGCGGCTTGGCCTGCCGCGGCCGCTCCCCCACCAGGCCAGCAAACCACACTTCAGCCCGAGGGGTGACCGCATTCTGGTAATTACAAAAGCACTACCCCACTCCTGATACTAAATGCTGCATTAGTCACCCAAAGGTGTGCTGATGCAAATTACTAGAAATTGGTTGGATGTTATAAAGGGTATTTATTTGGGGTAGGAATTTACAGATAACAGGTCAAAAAGCTTAAGTTACTTCCCTCACCAAAGTCTATTGTCATGTGATAGAGCAATATGGCTGCTGATGTCTGCGAGGTTTCAGGCTTCCTGGGATCCTACATTCTTGGGGATTGCTTTTCTCTGAGTTTAAGGTTCCTTTCTTCCTGGGGCTTAGCTTCTCTTTACTCTGGGAGGTTACTTCTGGGGGCTCTCACATAAATCTTCAGCATCAAAAACCAACATGAAAATTCCAACATCAGAAACCCTCAACACTTTTCTTTGCCATGCCTTTATCAACAAACTAATCATAACTCAATCATGCCCCGGTACAGATCAGATTACAAGCATAATCCAATATCTATTTTTGGAATTCATAACCATATCAAACTGCTACACTCTCTAATGAATTTAACTTTTCCTGCAATGATATTTTCATAACACTCCTAAGATGTTTCCCTTTATATATGTCATAAGGCATGTATTGTTCCAATTCTAATTAATAAGAAAAGTTCATTTTCCTGCAGTTTGTCTCCATAGAGGCTACTGCCTTAGGAGGGGGTACCCTCCCAGCATCAGGGAAGGCATTCCTTCTCACTATCAATCCACCCTGCCCTTGGTCCACCACATATTTAGGTTTAGAAAATGCTAATACTTTCTTCACATTTGCTCTCTACCCCATGAAGTTACACTGAATATACATTCTTAAGTTTACTTGTTTGACTTCAATTCTACTAGTAATTATAGATTTCCTTCTTCAATATGATATATTCTCCTTTCCATGCTTACACACATTCAAAATATGAAGTAATCATGATGATAAAACAGGATGTGTCTTGTAGGGTAACTGGCTCAGAGGGGTCCACCTAACATGTGGGATATGGAAATGTCCTCTTTGAGGGGGGACAGTTGGCCTCATGCATGAATAGAGGAGGGGCTCACATTCCAAGCACAGGGAAGAGCACTTCAGACAATGAATAGGACTAGGGGAAAGATGGTCCTGGATGTTTTTAAGAAAGATTGATGAAAGAGTGTGTGAAAGCAGACAGGGGCCTGATCTGAGGGGAACATTAATGGGATAAAATTATGACATTTATTTTAAGTGCTAGAGAATTCATGGAACAAGAGTTAAAATTAATTTTCATTTTAGAAGCAATAACACTCCGAGGATGCAGAAACTGTGGAAGCCACTGTGGTTTCAGTGCAGCTGGGAAACTAGATTTTGTGTCCTCTCCTTCTCTAAAGTCATCTAATGATTTTAAAAAGTGAAATTTTCCAAATGTACCCCAATGCCAAAAATCTAATACACTCAGTCAATCTTTATGTTAACATTGTGTTAAGTAGAATTCTAAAAAGCCTGGAGACTCCTGCCATCGGGTGTATACACGCCTTCTCTCAGCTGTTGACACACATGAACTCTGGGTCAGAACTCTGCCATTTACAGGCTGTGGGACTCTGAGAAAGGCTCTTCACTGACCTGGGCCTCATGTTGTCTCCCATAAAATGCAGATAACGATAGTAACCACCTCATAGGTTAAAAATAACTGCGAAGATTAAAAGCGATGGCAGGTGAGGAGCTCACACCCTGGCACCTCTGAAAGCCCAGTGGGTGCAGCCTATTGAGTGCAGACAGCTCTGAGCATGAGCGGTGGTACCTGCAAGAGAGAAATGAGGGGGAAAGTGAAAATGAGGAGGAAAAGGAAAGAGAAGAAATTAAAGAGGAAAGGGGAAGGGAAGGGAGAAGAGGGAAATAAGAAAGCAAGAATGAGGGAAGGATCTCTGGCAAGGAAACTAGGAAGGCCCTGCCCTGGGACGCCCCATCAGGCAGGGCTGCTGTCCTCTCTCAGGGCATAGAGAGCGTCTCCACACTCTGCACGTAGCGAGTGGGAAGCAGCGACTCCTCCTGAGATGGGGAGACACACCCATGGCAGAGGACATCAACTGTTGGCAGCAAAGATATCTGGACATGTGGAAAGAGCATGTGGATTGTATGTAAACTAAGACACAGTGAGAGGAGCTAAGACTTCCTGGTAGCTGGAGGAAGATTTATAGTAATAAAAAAAGTTGAGTCTCCGGCACATGGGCAGTCAGCTGCTCACCTGTCACCCCACCTGTCCCCCCTTTGGGCCACATCCACCGCCCCCAGCACCCATGAGGGCACTGCTTCTCCCATGTCTCCCCCCAGCTGGTCTGCAAGACCAAGAGCCCGTTTGGGGACCTTGAGGCCCTTTTCCAACTCTGACATCCAGGCCTCAGGATGGGATCCTCTCTGGTTTCAAAACTGGAGTGTAGCTTCTGTTTTTAACTCTTTTTCTATAAAAGGAGGTTTTTAGAATATTCCAAGTTTTTTCATGTTGATCCTAACATATTTCCGCCCAAAAGACCCAAAGCAATTCTGTGAGTTAAACATAGTATTTTGAAGAAATGGGAAAAGGGAGTGCAGATGATGAGTAAAGAAATTGAAAAGAACAGTAAGGGGGAATGATTTGCTTGTGGTTGAGCAACTGCCTCCCAAGTAAGATCCCTGGTTCCTCCTTAAAAATTTTTTTAAAAAAACAGGTAAAGGAAGATGGAGACAAAGAAATTGGAGGGGAGGAGGAGAAGAAGGAGGAAAAAGGAGCAAAATTTAACTGATGAGAGGATAAGAAATGAAATAGGAAGAGAATAGGGAAATCAGAGATGTATGTTTGTTTGCTTGTCTTTTTAAAGCATGCCTTGTTCCAGGCATTGACAATTCCAAGTCCTAGTTTTTCAATCTGTGTCCCACCAAATTTACAATTGTATTTGTGTTTTCTTGAAATCCTGGCTCCCAGTGAGATCACGGGTAGGTCAGGCCTTTTCATCTTCCCATAGAAGGAGACACTTAGGCTGCCTCCGGGGCTTGGGGAGGAAGAGAAGGGTTTACAGAGGCTAGCAAGATGGGACCTAACATTTTATTAAGCTTAAATTGTTGACTGAGCGGCCACTGGAGGACGTAAGGCCGAGTTGCCAGGACACGGGCCCTGAGCTCCAAGGCCCCATCCCCATGGGCGAGCACAGGTGAATTACCACCAGGGGTCAAGGCAGCTGGGATTTAAGCCTGGAAAGACTCAGTGGATAAACTATTGAGCTCCTTTTCCACAACATTGTCTGCATATAATTGCCCAGGAAAACATGCTCACAAGTCATAATAGGAAATTACTTGAATTTTATGCCTCATTTTTCTCATATGTAAGGGGAGGAATATGACTTAGTAAGACTAATGTGAGGATGAAATGAAAAAATCCATGTAAAGTGCTAAGCAGCTGGCCTAATACACACTCAGGTTGCTAAAAATGTCAATCACTGTACGTAACAGGAGTAGCTCAATCTGCCTATTGTTTGACTTCCTTCCAGGGCTCCTTGAGCCCATTCTTCACAGTCATAAATCTTTCAAGCTCCAAGATATTTGAAGCTTGCTGTTCCTCTCTGTCTTCAGTACAGCTGCCACTGGCCACACGTGGCTACTGAGCCTGGAGATGAGGCTAGTCCATACTGAGATTGGCTGTAAGTGTAAAAATGCATCAAATTTTAAAACTTAGTACAGAATTATATGTATGAAATAGCTGATTAATAATTTTTATACAGATTACATGTTGAAATGGTAATATTTTAGATATATTAGGTAAATCAAATAAGTTATGAGAATTAACTTCACAGCTTTCTTTTAACTTTTTTTAATGTGGCCCCTGGAAATTTTTTTAGATATATATGTGGTTCTCATTATATTTCTATGCAGTGGGGCTGTCTAGATAATGCTAAACTACCACACATATCCAAGGCTTTACACAAAAATATTTTGAATTTGATATTAATTTGCCCCATGTAAAAGTGGGATGAGATTCCCTGGGCTCACACCCAACACATTAGCAAAGCTTAGAGTAATTATTAATGAAAAGATTCTTTCCAGTCCAATCCCCTCATACAGATGAAAACTCCAGCAGAGGGATGCCTGCTTCAGATTGTTCAGCTACTAAACACCTGGGCTCCTGTGTCCTGACATCTAGTTTGTTTTTGATTTCTCTTTATCACTCTATCTCCTTCTAATCAATTAACCCTCAGAAAAATTTCTCAATATGTTTTCTCACAAGTATGGGCATAGAAATTATAACAATGAAAGTCATAAGTACACAATTGCCTAGGAATACAAATATACTCAGATTCAAATATTTATAAGACATGAAATGCGTGAGGTTTTGAGGGAGGGACAGGGAAGAATATCTATAACATGGGGGCATTTTCAGGACATTGGAATTGTCCCGCATGACATTGCAATGAACGATACAGACTATTATTCTTTTGTCATAACCTAAAAATTGAGCAGAGTATAAACTCTAATATAAACTATAGTCCATGGTTAGCAGCAGTGCTTCAATATGTGTTCTTTAATTGGAACAACTATCACACTAAGGAAAGATGTAAATGTGAGAAAGTGTGGGAGGGGAAGGGACTGGGGCATATGGGAATCTTCTATATTTTTTATGTACCATTTTTGTAATCTAAATCTTCTTTTAAAATTAAAAAAATAATTTAAAAGGTGTGAAATATTTTGCAAAGTATTAGAGTGTGGTAGACCTAACTTTTCACATATCTACACAAGCCCACATATTTGCTGGACATGACATATGATGTAGGGAGCTAAAGGGAGGTTAGCAACTTCTACCTGCCCCTCACAATGCTAGCAATAGTGAGGAATGTAAAATAATATGAAACTAGTTTCATGCTCCTTGTCATTGATGCTCTTACAATTTAATTCCACCATCAAGATACACACAAGAAACTGAACCAGTCCCTTATGACAACAGCATCAGATGGGAAAGGCAGTGTGGGGAACCAGAAAACTTATGACCAATAGTCTGTGGATTTGAACCCCAGTTAACTCCCTCATTTAACAAGCATTTATTGAATGCCTGAAAAGTGTCAGACGCTGTGTTAGATGCTGAGAATACCAAACAGGTAGAGCTTCCTGTCCTCACGGAGCTTCTAGTCTAGTGGGGGAGAAAAATAATAGACAATATTAATAAGTACACAATGTACTATCTTAGATAAAGATATGTGCTAAAAGAAAATTAAGGTTGGGAGGAAGGCAGAGGTGCTGGAGCAGGTTTATAGGTTCAGGTATTTCAGGAAAGGTGTCGATAAGAAGGTAACCATTAGGGAAAGACCTAAATGAAGTGAAAAACCCCCCACAGACACCCCAGCAGACATCCCCTCTGAAGCCTGATTTCCTTTCCCGCCACACCCTCCACCCTCCCTCTCCTCTGTCCCCTTCCTTCTTCTTCTCCATTCCCCATTCTCAGTTAAGCAATGGCTTCCCTTTCTCCTTCCCCCTCTCTCTTTCCCCAGCTCCTCTCAGCCTTCCTCCCCTCCATTTACTGACCCATCTCTGCTCAGGTTTCAGCTAGTCCTTTCCACCCCTGCCATGTGGCATCTCATGTGGCAATTTATCTCTTTAAGAGAAGGTTCAATCTCCCAACTCTGTCCCTCATCTTCTGTATCCCTCAAGCTAGCAAGGTTCTCTGGGTAACGTCTGGACAGGGTTGAAGGAAAGGAGAGGACAAAGGACCCAGGGAGGCAGAGGAGAGCAGGGAACTGACATTAGCTAGTACTGCTACGTGCCCTGCTTCCCAAATGAGGAAACTAAGGCTAAAAAGGTGATGCCATGTGCTTAGGATTACAAAACTCCTGAGCAGTAGAACCATGACTTAAAGCAAATACTAACTAATAAAAGGATCAGAAGAGATGGTGAATAAACTTCTTCCCTCTCTATGCGTCTTTCTCAAAAAAAATATACAAGCTTTCATTTTACCATGGGTTCACTGTGGAAGCAAATGAGAAACATTCCATGGCCTATGTCACAGTAATAAAATGTTGATAATCAAGATAAGAAACAAAATGAAAACAGAGGAGACCTGTGATACAGCTGATGGTTCAACAAATGCCAACTTGCAACAGGTTTTTATAATACTTTATGATAATAGTAAGGGATAAAATGTCCCAGACACTGACAAACATCATATCAATGGATCCTCCAATAGTCCATGGGGCAAGTTGGATTACCTCCATTATATAGTAAGGAAACTAGGACTTAGAGAGAGTAAATACCACATAGAACATCACACAATTTTTAAATCCAGAAATCAAGATTCAAACTCAGGCAGCCTGATCAAGAACCCTAATTCTAAAATAGAGTGCTGGCCCCAAAATAGTTACTACTCATGGTTTCTATATTCAGGACAAAGAATCAGAGACTCTTAGAGTGAGAAAGAAGCTTAGAAATGAAAGTTCTCATTTATTAATTGGGAGACAGAAGGGCAGCAAGTGAAGGGCATGGTCTAGACATTTAGTGACAGAATTTAAATTTGAGACAAAAACATTTACCTATGTTTTTGCTTGTAGTTTTTCTTTCTTGAGGCCACCATCGAATTGCATAAAAAGACTCCCTACAATGCTGAGGGAAATGTTTCACTGATTGTAGTTGCACTCAGCTGTAGATGCAATGAACGACTACATAATCCAAATACTGTTATTTTTTTACCCAATGCAATAGTGAACTAATTATAGACACCTTAGGGAAGGAATCCATGGACCCCTGCAAAAATGGAGAATTAAGAAAGGAAGTTGGAAAGGTAACTCCTTTACCAAAGGTCCTCTTCATACCCAACCTTTTCTGTAATCTCATCCCTAAAGGCCCAACCATGCCTCCAACCATTCCCTCCCCCAGGATGATTATCAACAACTTACAAGATGATTGAACTGAGAAGATTAAAAAAGTAACAATACCTTATGAGGGATAGTCCCAGAGACCAAGAGAGCCAATGTCATAGCAACGGTCACACTGCATTGATCAAGGAGAAGATCCTAGAGGCCTCAAGAGGTCTGAAGATATATTTCCTTGTGTTTGTAGTCATCTGAAGGAGACCCTATAAAACAATCCTAATCCTGGGAACCTATATGAGTTACCTCATATGTAAAATCTCTGCAGATGTGATTAAATTAAAACTTTAGGTGGGAGAATTGCCTGGATCAAAACCCTGGACCCTCAATGGCATCACATATATTCTTATAGGAGGGACATTTGACCACTAACACAAAATAAAGTGATATTAAGACAGTAAAGACAGTCATTAGGAAGCTTGAGTACTGAACAAAGTCAGCCACAACAATCAAATTATTCATTGCAATAAGGCTCTTAATATAGGTCTTATGTTCTATTTCTGTGGTGGAATCCTGACAGATTTTAGTACCAAGCATGGGTGGTTCTATAACAAATACCAAATATGTGGAAGTGACATTGAAAACAGCTTATGGGTAAAGACTGGAAGAATTTTGATACCTGTGATAAAGCCTAGATTTCCTCAAGCAGAACATTGTTGGAAATATAGATATTTGCTTCTGTTGTGGGCTCAGAGGAAATGATGAGCTGTTACCTTAAAAGGGAAAGATGATAATCCTTGTATATAGAAGCAGAACATTGCTGAAGTTTGTCTGAGGGTTTTTTGTGTGAAAAGCAGAACTCAAAATCAATAAATTTCTACACTTAGCCTACGAGATTTCCAAGCAAAGTGTTCACACCAGGTTCATCTTGCTATGTATGTAAACTACAGAATAAAGGGAAAATCATAAAGGGAAAAATAACTGTTAAGTAAAAAGGAACTAATAATTATGATTTGGGTAATACTCCATCTGTCTAGAAGCAAAAGATGCTAAAATTAACTTATCAACTGTAAAGAAAGAATGAACTGAACATAAGGTCAAGGAAGACTTGACAACCTTTGCAATGGAAAGACATTAGGCATGTGTATATGGATCACTTCAAACAAGGAGCAGAAATGAGGAACAGAGATGGGAATATCCTGGAAAGATCCATGGGGGACCCTCTTGTCTAATGATATGTGAAATGGAGAGAAGACATGTACAAATTTAATGCCTGATACTCTTTCATATCAGGTATTAAATTCTCAATAATATTTCACTTAATTTTTCTAATATAAAATAAAAAGATATATAATTCACTATTGTTACACTATTTAACCTGCCATACATACATCATCCATCATACAAACAATAGTTGCTTAATGGACATTTTTCATTGACTTTAAGAAAAACTTGTGTAGCTACCCAAATAGATTTCAACCCATCTTTTTAATCGAATTTTAGATTGAATTGATCCTAGTTTGTTTTATCTTGTAGACTTCAGGGAAGCTTCCATGCAGCTCTTTCAGGAACTCAAATATTCCAAATTCTGGATTTTATACTGCTTTGTAGCAAAGTCTTTTTGATTCAAGCAAAGAAATGCCACTTAAAAGTTCCTGTTGAATGAACAGACAACATTAAGTCAACAGTCATTTCAGTCTATTAAATTGTTTTCAGGTTATGCACATTTTTTACTTTATTGAAATATATCACTCATACGTAAACAAAAAAAACAATACATGTATAGTAATAATTGTGAACTTACAAAACAAAGATATATAACATCATACAGGACTCTTGTACCTCACCCTACAACCAGAAACTTGCATTGTTGTTAAACATTTTTAAGTAGTTATTAAAGAGCATTGTCCATATATTACTACTAAACAAAGTATTTTCCCAACCCACCCTATAATTATTATTATATTTGTATCATTTATATATGAAAACACAAAAACAATAAGTGTATAGTAAAAGTTGTGCACTAAGAAAGCAAACATGCATTACATCATAAAGGAGGCCCATACATCGGCCCACCACGAACACCTTGCATTCTTATGAGATGCTTGTGACACTTTAAGAAACAATATTATGAAAATCTTATTACTAATTATAGTCATTATCTTATAGTTGGTGTATTTTCCCCAAAACCACTGCATTATTATTTTAAAATTTTTTTTATGACAGAAGTTGTAATCTTATAATGCAATCTTGCACATGTGCAGAATTCCCAAACAACATCCCTCTAGCAACACACTACACAGTGGTGGGATATTCGTTGCAGGTAACATAATGTCCTCTGATTATTACCACGTCCATAGTGTACATTTGGCCCACATTTTGCATATTGGCCCATTATCAACAAAGTACATCTTTGGCATAGATGCAAGAATATTATATTATTAGCGCTAACCACAATCCGTATTTCACTCCAGCTGTATTTTTCCCATGCTTCCCAACATTCCCACCACCCTGCAATAGTGATGTACATTTGCCCTAGCTAACAAAGGACACTCTTGCATTTGTACCATCAACCACAATTCTCATCCATCTCTTGGTTTACTGTGCTATTCAGTTCCTAGAATAGTTTTTAGCATTCTGTCGATTGGCTCTTACATCCCTAGACATCCATTTTCAGCCACAACCCCTTTTATAATCTATTAATCACTATGTATTATCATTCACTCTATACATTTCTGTACTCATATCATAAAGCTAATTAAAACTTCTACATATATTAGACATCAGTAGTCGGTCCCTGGCCTCCTCTTATCTCTTTTGAGAAACCACCATCTAACACCAGCTCTTGAAGCTATTTTTCTTACATTTTCTTCTAGAAAGTTAATGGTTCTTGATTTTATTTTTAGGTTTTTTAAAAATCAATTTTGAGTTAATTTTTGGATAAGGTGTGAGATATGGGCCCTCATTTCTTCTTTTGGCTATAGATATCATACTTTCAACACCATGTCTTGAATAGACTGTTCTGACCAAGATGTGTAGGTTTGACAGGCTAGTCAAAAATCACTTGACCATACATGTGAAGGCCTGTTTCTGAAGCATCAGTTTGGATCCATTTGTCTATGTGTCTGTTTTTATGCCAGTACCAAGCTGTTTTACCACTATAGCTAGATACCATGCTTTAAAATCTGGACATGAGAGATTGCTTTTTCTTTTTAAAAGTTTCAGGCTATTCAGGACCCCTTCCCCTTCCAAATAAATTTGATTTTTTTTAAATGCTGGTGGAAATTTTAGAGTGTTGCATTGAATCTCTATAGAAATTAGAGTGGAATTGACATCTTAATGATATTTAGTCTTCCAATGCATGAGCATGAGCATGGAATATTTTTCCAGTTATTTAGGCCTTTTTTAATTTCTTTTAACATTGAATTGCAGTTTTCTGAATACTATTGCTTTACATCATTGCTTAAGTTTATTCCTGCCTATTTGAGTGTTATCTGCCATATTTGAACACCGGGAACTAATAGGCTCACTTTTTTGAGGTTAGGAAAAAATCCACTACTGAGAAAGCAGCAAAGCAATTCTTTCTCCCTAAACTCTATAACATTCCTGTGCTAGCTACCAGAGATCCTTGAGTTTCCTTGGCCACTATTCCCAACTTGAATTCATAGCAATGTCTTCTTCTTTCTCTTTTGGTTTCTGTTGACTTCCATCTTACGGATCCTCCCTATAGCTTCTATATCTTTGAATGAATTTCTCATGGTTATAACAGAATCCAATGGTCTGGATTAAGGCGCCCTTCCAATCATGTCAGTTACACCATAACTCAAATAACATATTCAAAGTCCTACCTACAATATGCCCACACAGACAGGAATACTGACGATGATTAAGAATACATATGTAACTCAATCTACACCTGATAAGACAGAGGTCAGCTCTGCAGGGAGAGTTATAACAAACATGGTCTCAGAGGCCAGAGACCTGGGTACAGAAGCCAAAGCCAGAGGTCCAGGGGGCAGAAACGTGTCACCAAGGACAATCCACAGGCCATAGAGATGACCCCAGGTAATGAACCTAACAGAACTTCAGGATTTCAAAATTGCTTGGGAGCAGTGTTTCCTTTCTTCCTTTCATCCTCTCCCTTTTGGAATCAGGATGTCTGCAATATTTATACTATGCGTGCCCCACCAGGGTGTTTTGTAATCAGTGAAATTCTTTTCTTGGTACTGGTCTACAGATAGAAATTAATTGACCCCAGATTGGAACCTACTGAGAATGTAATACATACCTAATTTACCTAATTTAGATGATTTAGATAGTGACTTGTGACTGTTCAGGAGATGATATTTAGATGAGGTTTGGAAATTGAGTTGAAGCTATAATTTGTTTAGATATTTGGACATGTGGGGATAAGGACAAGTATTTTGCATATAGGATAAATGGACATCATTGGGGTTGAAGGAAACACACTATACACTGAATACCAGCCTGAAAATACCTTGTCTTAAATCCTGGTGCTCATGCCTGCTGCCTCATATGAAACATTCATCATACTTTGTTTAATCTGAGATGGAGAGATTATCCTGGGATTTCAGGTTAGGCAAAAATATAATCACAGGTATTCCTATAAAAGGGATACAGGATAATTTGGCAGACAAACATAAAAGTGCAAGAGAGAAAAGACCATAGAGTAATTTGAAGATGCTGGACTTGAAAGCTGGAGTAATGAAGTCTCAAAACAAAAATTCTGGCAGCCTGCACGGGCTGGTAGAGTTATGGAATGTATGCTCCTTAAGAGCTTCCAGAAGTGTGGCCTTACAGAATCCTTGACTGCAGCCTTGAGATACTGATTTCAATTCTCTGGCTTCCAAAAGTGTGAGTGATTTGAATCCTGCTATTGTGAGTTATCAAGTTTTTTTTTTCAATTTGTTAAAGCAGCCACAAAAAAAACCCCTAATTTAATCATTAATAATTGATGAATAATTGAGGGATTTTTAAAAGAAATATGAAAAGTCTATCAATCATTGGAAATGAGGGTTTTATATGTATCAGGTTTGGCTCATAGCCTGTTATTGTGTGTTGAGTGTGTTGATTAATTTTGCCTCAAGACATCCTCACAAAACAGGGACAAGTAGAATATACACTTTATATCTGAGAAAACCTTGACACTGAGATGTTAAGTAATTTTCTTGAGGGCACATGGGCAGAAACTGTTAAAGATGTACAAAATTTGCACATATTTATAAGTAGGATTAGAAAATTGTGGAATGGCCTTTAACAGGAAAAGAATGACAGAGCCTGATAATATTCAATCTTTTAAAATTTTTCTCTTATTTTCAAAATAAAATGGAGGACACAGCAAAGGTATTGAGGTAGTTCTATAAAATATAATCAGGGGACACTGAGCAGAATGGCCTGCCCTGACAGAGGATCCAGTAGATAAGGAGGGAGAGTGACAGACAAGACCTCCAGAGGAGATTCTGAACCTGTGATGGCCAGGATTATATCTTTATATCATATTTTGAGGACAATAGCAGGGACCAGAGGAAGGGAAGAAGGGTAAGGAGTCAAAATAGGAAAGTTTAAATAAAGGAGGCACAGGGAAGAGGTAGTTGATCCATCAGGGAATAAAACACTCTGAAATGGGCTTTCATTTAATCTTTTGGAGCATGAAAGTAGCCATCAGAAGAATCTAAAATTAGTCTGCCAGGTGGTAAAAGACATGTGGTGCAGTCAACCCAAAGTCAGGCTGATGGCCAGCTAAGGAGCATGTGAAGGAGATCAAAGATGATTGAGCCTAGAACACACAGACCTCAGGGGACCTGCCAGATAACTATAGACCAAGAGAAGGCCCTGATGAGTCAGTCAGGCCTCCATATGAACAGACTGCACAGCTCACCAAAAACTCACCAGCTAACTCTTTATGATACTGGTTTTGGGCATGCTATCTTACATGACATTAGCTAACTGATATATTTTCATCTTTTAAATTGCTATTCATTCTAAACCACAGTCTCCTCCCCAGACCTAATTTATTTTTTAACCTAGCACTAAAAAATGTCATAGTGTAAATTTTTCATATGTGTTTTTTTCTCATTAACTACAATGATATGAGAGACCTTTGCAAAGGACAGAGGAATTATTTAATAAATGTTTATTGTGTAAAGGAATGACATGGATTCAATGCCGAAAATACCTCTCATTACTAAGAGTAAAGAGCAGTTATGTGTGTCACAGAGTTTGGTGTATTCTCCTCTGGTTTAATGAGAAATTTGGTGAAACTAAATTTCATCCACCAAAATATTTACGAAGAAATTTCAGAAATAATACTAGAATATTCAGAACATTTCCACTATGCTCTGAATTTTTCAGCACACTGAAAAATAATGTGTTAATTACAGTTTATCCAGGGAAGCAGATTTGAATCAACTGGTAGATTGTCTGCCTACCACTTAGGAGGTGCAGGGTTCAAACCCAGGGTCTCCTGGCCCATGGGGTAAGCTGGCCCATGCGCAGTGCTGATGCACACAAGGAATGTCATGCCACTCCAGGTTATCCCCCATGTAGGGGAGCCCAAACACAAGGAGTGTGCCCCATAAGGAGAGCCGCCCTGTGCAAAAAAAGAACAGCCTGCCCAGGAGTAGCACCACACACACGGAGAGCTGACACAGCAAGATGATGCAACAAAAAGAGACAGATCCCTGGTGCTGCTGATAATACAAGCAGACACAGAAGAATACACAGCAAATGGATGCAGGGAGCAGACAACAGAGCGGGGCAGGGGGGGAATGAGCAGTGAAAGGAGAGAAATAAATAAAATAAATAAATGAATAAGTAAATAAAGGGTATCTAAAGTGCTCAGGTTACAGCAGTTTTAAGAACCACGAATTCCTTCAGTGCCAAAGGATTGTAAGAAAGAAAGTTGATGATTGGTGGAAGAGTTCAGGGGGAAAACTCTCACACATTTCTAGAAGGGTAAAGCTGAAGAATTAGAGAGTTGCCAGGAAAAAATGAAAATAGCTGAAAGAGATGCAAAAAAGGAAAAGGGCTTTATAAAAAGAGGCAGACTTTCAGTTATTCTATAAATATTTGGATAAAGACTGTTCTAGTTAGCCAGACTGAAATGGGTTGGCTTCCACAAGAGGTATTTATTAACTTACAAGCTTACAATTTTGAGGCTGAGAAAAGTGTCTACACCAAGGCATCATCAGGCAATGCTTTCTTCCCAAAGACCAGCTGCCAGTGATGCTCGAATTCTCTGTCACATGGCAAGACACATGGTGGCATCTGCTTGTTACTTCTGTAACTTCCAGGTTTCACTGCTTCAGATTCTTGCTGCCATGGCTTTCTCCTTCTTTGTTTAAATCTCATTCTCTTATTAAAGACTCAAGTAAAGGGACTGAGACTCACAGTGATCCAGGCATAAACTGAAGTAACCTCCTCAAAGTGTTCCACCTACAATAGGTTACATCCACAGAATGGATTCACCTTAAGATCCTCCTTTTCTGAGGTCCACACTGCTTCACACCATCAAACATACATATATTCTGTTTGAATTTATTTTTTTTTCTTTTTTAAACAGATGGAACATACAACGTTAGGTAATATTGTAAAGAATAAAATTATATATGTGTCCTTTCAAATATATCGGAATAAGATGAAGTAAACAAAGACCTCATAACAATACAGAACACATTTAATTTTTGGCAAGTTTTATGGTTCAACGATTTTATAAGAGAACTATAGAAATGGTGTGACAATTGCAGGAATATGAAGCTCACTGGAAAATTTTATATCCAAACTGAAATCAACATATTTCATTGGCTGAGCATCATCCCTTATAACCTAAGCAGTCTTCAATGAGTATAGTATATTAAGGCACCCACAATTACTATTTGATGGTGATAAGAAATGAAAATAGTTATCTAAATTTTTTAAAAAAAGGTAGAGTAACAAATGTAATCATCTTTTGTGACACTGGAAAGAAAGGCTTAGATGACAATGGGACCAGGGAAGGAAAGAGTAAGGGAGGAAAATGACCTTCCACAGGGGAAGTTTTGAATATGAAGGATCAAGGATTTAATCTTGGAAAGGACCAGTTGTAGGAGGATGATGGGGGAGAAAAAAGAAAATGATGAAAATTTAAACATTAAGGAGATAAAAGGAATAGAGAATCAATCCATCAGGGCATAAAGTTTAAAAGACCCTAGCCTAGAGGGTCAATTCACCCTGACATTTGATCTGGCCAAGGGAAAAAAAGATTTCTATGGTACAGTCCCCTATAGGACATGGTTTCTCAGACAGATGGAGGAAGTAAACATATTCAAGTCTATTTGAGGAGGAAGCAGCTGGTGCTGCAAGACTCACTGCCCTACAGCCCTGGGGAGGAGGTTTGTGTTCGAGGCTGAAGCACTGTGGGAGGAGAGCTGTTATACTGCTGACAGTAATAATCTCCCAGATCTTCAGGCTGGAATCTGCTGATGGTGAGAGTGAAATCTGTCCCAGACCCACTGCCACTGAATCGATCAGGGACCCCAGATGGCCGATTGGATGCACCATAGATGAGCAGTTTAAGAGCCTGTCCTGGTTTCTGCTGGTACCAGTTTAAGTAGTTGTAAACACTCTGACTGGCCTTGCACTTGAGGGTGACGGTCTCTCCTGCAGATGCAGCCACAGAGCCTGGAGACTGGGTCATCACGAGGTCCCCACTGACACCTGCAACCAGAAAAGAACATAGATCATACATTCAATCACACATGTATAAAATATGTATCTAAATGTGGGTTTTCTTATTTAGCATATATATTCAAATCTGTTTTAGATGAAATGGTTTGCTCACTCTGCATGTTAAAAAAAATTCTCCAGCTTTATAAAGATACTACTCTTCTAAACCTCTCACCTGAGGTCCAGAGTACTAGCAGGATGAGCAGTTGGGAATGTGACATCATCTTGCTCACCCGACTGATGTACTCAGGTCCCATCTCCAGGGAAACTGCATTAATAGAGCTCTGAGCAGACAACCAAGTCCCCGAGGAGCATATGCAAATCTATAGAGAGTATAAAGGCAAATGTACCTGTGCAGTGAGTTATGAAGATAAATTATGGATGGAGATAAAAATATCATGACCACAGGAAATGTAACTACACACCTGCAAAAGGCAAGAAATCAACTTAGCACCGCAACTTTCAACAATATTCAGCACAATTCGGATAATGAAATATTTTATATGCAATTGTACTCTTTCAAATCAACTGCACCCATCTTGAAAACAAAAGAAATTTATAAGAAAACATGCATTTGTAAGTGTAATATCAGAACTTAATTATATGTTATAAATATGGTACCAAAGCCTACTTGGAATATACTCATATCATTGGATAGATTAAGATGTAGTACACGTATTGTGTATCTAACTCAGTCTATTCTAAATTTTAATATTCCAAAGGAACCTCACTTAATATATCCAAAGCAAGTCTTCTGTATTGCCCTTAATACAATATTACTCCCAGAAAGAAGTCATCAAATATTTACAAGTCACCCTTAGGACTATCATTTAAGTCGACCACTTTCTAAAATCACTAATGAAGTCATTAGCAGACTTGAAGTGTAACACCTCCACCTAGTGGTCATACGTAAAATGGCTTCAGCTCCCAAGATCTGATAGAGCATTTCTTCATTTATTCCTGCACAAAACTAATGCTACTTTCAGAATAATGCAAATAACAATATCATGAACACGTCTAGGCATAGGATCTTAAACTATTAACAAGGAGAACGATTCGTTTTACTGGGAGGTTACACAGTAAACAAGTAACATTTCTGCAGCCATTACTAACCTGCTTCTTTGAGATTTCCTCCTCTGTTACTCAGGAAAGGTAGGGCACTGTGAACCTGGTCCATTTCAGGATCAACCCTCTGCACGAACAGTCAGAGGTAAGAGAAAATTTAGGACCCTTTAACAATTATATGGTTAAAAAAATTCTTCCAATATCATGATTATAACTTTTTCTGCAGACTTTTTCCAAAGCTTCTGAGGTTTTCCATGATGTGGAATGTCCTAAGGCATGTATTGTTCTAATTCTAATTAATAAGTTCATTTTCTGTAGTTTGTCTCCTTTTGAGCACTTTACCTTAGGAGAGGGTCCCCTCCCAGCATTCAGGAATGGTGCTGCAGATGCCCACATCATCAGGGAGGGCGTTCCTTCTCATCTACAATCCACCCTGTTCTTGGTCCCCCATGTATTTGTGTTTAGACAATGTTAATATTTAATTCAGGTTTGTTCTTTACACCCATGTATTTTTTCCTCCTCATACATGAAGTTGCATTTAATATACATTCTTAAGTTTACTTATTTTGCTTGAATTTCTACTACTTAATTTACAGGTTTCCTGCATCACTGCAATATAATTTCCTTCACATTCTTACACGCAAAAATTCACATTCTTACATTCAAAAATTTAAAGTCATCATGGATGACAGGATGATAAACAAGGATGTGTCATGCAGGGTAACTGGCCCAGAGGGGTCCACCTAAAATGTGGAGTAAGGAAACATTGTCTTCAAGCAGGGGACAGTTGGGCTAATGCGTGAATGGAGGAGGGGGCTTTCCTTCAAAGCCCAGGGAAGAGCACTTCAGAAAATGAACAGGATTGGGAAAAGATCGTCCTGGTTATTTAAAAAAGACTAACGATACAGAGTGTGAAAGCAGAATGGGCCTGATCGAAGGGGAACATTAATTCGATGAAAGTTTGAGGCTTAGGTTATGTACTATGAGAATCCATGGAACAAGAGTTCGAATTAATTTTTCATTTTAGCAGGTACTTCTGGGTCATTTTACAAGCAATATCACTCTGAAGATGCAGACACAGTGGAAGCCACTAATGTTTCAGTGCAGCTGGGATACTAGGTTTACTATCATCTCCTTCCCTGAAGTCATATAATGATTTTAAGAAGTGAAATTTTCCTAATGCTTTCCCAATGCCAAATATCCAATTTAAGCCCAATCAGTCTTTGGGAAATGATTTAAAAAGAACACTTTGTTTTAATTAGAGTTCTAAAAAAGCCTGGGGACTCCTTCCCACAGTATATACACACCTTCTCTCAATTGCTGAAACATTATTCAGGTGCTGCTGTGAAGGGATTTTGCAAATATCCTTAAAGCTGTTGACTTTAAGAAGGGGGGTCCAATTAAATCTTGCTCTGCTGGTCAGAGAGAAAGAAACCAGAGAAATTCATAAATAATTAGTATTTGAAATAAAAGAATACATCCGAAGTTGGTTGTGGAGTTCCAGGAGACCATGTGGCAAGGAGTCTGGGCAGGCTTTAGGAGGAGAGAGCTGACAGCCAGCAAGGACATGGGACCTTAGCACTGCCACCTGAGGAACTGATTCTGCCAAACCCCATGAGCTTGGAAGAGAACTCTGTGCTCTGCACAGAACGCAGCCCTATTTAACCATGGAGGAACGTCAGAAGAAAATCATCAACATTGGACCCAGTCTCCTCATCTACAAAACTCTGACCTAATCAATTGCTAATTAGTTATGAAATGAGAAAAAAGTGATATACATATGTGTGTGTGCATATATGTGTTAAATTGAACCACATGCTAGAAGGGAAGTCATAAATCCTGATACAAGAGTTATCATCCCATTGAGCTCATAGCTGAATGGTGTTGACACATGTCTCTTCTCAGGAAATGTGCTGTGCTTTATGCCCCTTTCACCCACAGATGATTTACTGATGTGTTACCACATCCACAGGGTCAGAGCTGAATACCGTGCTATGAAAACACAGGTAAGAACAGAACCAGCTTTGGAGGTGGTCAGGATCTCTCCCCTCTGTGTCCATGGCCATGTTCTCTAACAAATGAAGAAATTCTAGACAGCACTGTTGGTAAGAGCACAGTGAACTGGGGACATTCCAGGTAGATCTGAACCAAGCTGCTATCTTCACATTTGCTTAAGACTCCAGACTATTTCAGATTTCTAAATGTGGATGACTCATTCCTTCTACATGGGTCAAAATGGGAATACTGTATTTTGTCTTGATCTAAGCAGTAAACTGACTTATGCTTCCATTTATTGAGAATTTACAATTCTATGTGTTTTATTTACTTTTGTATACTCCTGTTTTTCAAATGACCAACAAAATCTTAATTATAGATAAAATCAACGTAGCAAGTACATTTTCTTGGCATAGCTCACACTGCCCCATGAATTTACCAGGGGGCAATTTCATGTCTGCTGTTGTTGCAGACATGAAATCAGGCTGATTGTAATAGGAGGCAAGATTCATATGCAGCCAGATCTAACATACTTCAGGTTCTGAAACAATTCTACATTATCTATGGAATGCTGACTAGGGTAAGTATAGCTACAGGGCCCCAGTGAATGTGTTCAATTCATTGGGGCATGAATGGATGAAAGTAATGTGTTATCAAATTCTTAATATGAAGGCAAAATTAATCCTTAAACTTGAAATGAAAGAATACATCCGAAGTAGGTTGCAGAGATATGAGACCATGTGGCAAGGAAATTGGGCAGGCTCTAGGAGATGAGAGCTGTTAGACAACAAGGAATGGCATCTCAGCACTGCCACCTAAGGAACTGATTCTGTCAAACCCCATGGGCATGGAAGAGAATTCTGTGCTCTGGACAGAAGGCAGCCCAATTGACCATGATTTTCATCTTGTAGGAATCAGAAAAGAGAACCACCCACATTATACCCAGAAAGCTGGTCTACAAATCCCTGACCTAATAAATTGCTACGTAGTTATGAAATGAGAGAAAAATGAAATATATACTATATATGTATATACATATCAAAATGAACCATGTGCTGAAAAGGAAGTCCTAAATCCAGACAGAATTATCCCAATTAGCTCATGGTTCAAAGACAATGACACCTGTCTCTTCTCATGCAATGTGGTGAACTTTATGCCCCTTTCACCCACAAATTATTTCCTGACATATGACCACATCAACAGGCTCATGGCTGAATATTGCTCTATGAAAATACAAGTAAGCAGAACTAGCTATGACGATGGTCAGGATCTGCTCACTCCCATTTACATGGCCATGTTCTCCGACAACTGAAGAAATTCTAGACAGGACTGTTGTAAGAGAGGGCAGTGAACTGGGACATCCCAGGTAAATCCGAACCACGCTGCTGTCCTCTCCTTTCTTTAACCCGGAATGCTTCAGATTCTTAAATGTGGATGATGTCTTATTTATGGGACTTCATGGGAATGTTGCATTTTTTCTTGACCTAGGAAATAAAGATCTTGTTCATCCATTTCTGTTAGAAATTATAAGTGTTTGGTTTAATATTGTATACTCCTGTTGTTCAAATGACCAAAAAAAGTCATAATTAAATAAGATAAAATCAAGTTGGCAAGTATATTTGCCAGGACACCTCACAATATCCCATGATGTTACTAGGAGGTAATCAACACAAATGTACCGATTACAGATATAAAATCATGCTGAGCGATATATGAGGCCTGATTCACATGCAACCAGATCTAGCATGCTTCACGGTTCTGAAACAATTCTACATAATCTATGGAATTCTTGTTCCCCCATATTTCTACAGAGCCCCAGTGAATGTACTCAATTAGTTTGGGCATGAATGGATGAAAGTAATGTGTTAGCAGATTCTTAATATGAAGGCAAAATGAATCCTTAATCCTGAAATGATGAGATTTGTTGCCAAATGCACAGAATATTGATGTACAAAACAAAATATTACACTATTCTCTTAAAAGGTGAGCATTGCGTTAGCAGTGACCAAGACATTTTTCTGTAAAAGGTACATGATATTTCTACAAATTCATGTAAACCAAATGCATGCAGTATCTTTGATTGGATTATGGAAGAGGAACACAATAGGAGTAAAAAATTAGTTACATCTGAAAGAAGTCTGGAGTATGGTTATTAATACTGTACTAATGTAATACACTTAGTCAAATGTATGATGACTATGTAAGATATTAATTTTAAGGGGAAGTGGGTGAAAGTATACAGAAATTCTCTGGACAACTTCTGCAAATTTTCTATGAATCTAAAATTATTCAAAAATAAAAATTTATTTAATAAAACACATGGACAGACATCTTAGTATAACTGAATGAAACTGTATTTGACCAAGTGAGGTCTGCCAAAGATGAGGTCATGTAACATAATCCTATTCTAAAGCCAGACCCCATCAGGAGTGACAAGAAAACTCTTTCTCCAATTAGTCAGCATCTGACTTTGCAGGTGAGAGCTGCACAACTTGCAAAATTGCTTCTTTAACACCTGATATTCCTCACCTCTTTGGACCCTTTGGTCCAAACAAACCTACTTTAGAGCAGACTCTTCAATCATGGTAGGTGCCCTACAGGGTTTTCCAAGGGGTTTTCCCAGGGCCAAGAATAGATTTAATGGAATATATTTCTAGATCTATGTATTCTGCTCAAATTCCTTCTTAAAGTGGATCTTTCCAAGAAGAATCAAGTTGTGCTGCTGATTATCCTTTCCCACCACATGTGCAAAACCACCCTTAACTGCTTTACTAAGATAAGTGAACACTCAATCAACTTACTGTAGGCATATTCACAGGATACAAAACCTGTGCAACAAGAAATGCTGGAGGAAGCAGCCTTGGCCCAGTGCTTATGGCATCCGTCTACCACATGGGAGGTCCGCGGTTCAAACCCCGGGCCTCCTTGACCCGTGTGGAGCTGGCCCATGCGCAGGGCTGATGCACGCAAGGAGTGCGCCCATGAGAAGAGCCGCCCAGCGTGAAAGAAAGTGCAGCCTGCCCAGGAATGGTGCCACCCACACTTCCAGTGCAGCTGATGACAACAGAAGCGGACAAAGAAACAAGAGACAACCGGGGGAGGGGGGGATTAAATAAATAAAATAAAATAAATGCTGGATTTTTAGAGATCCACGTGGGTCAAATGAATGACTCTAGAAACTGGCAATCATCTTGTGGTGGCAAATATTTCACACTAAGTGAAATGAAGGAAGATTTCATTGAATTGTCATGTCAAATATTCCAGTTTACAATCATGCAATTTCAAAATCATTATTTGAATACATTGTTCATTTTTTCTCATAGATTTTAATAACAACCTGACTAAAAACTTTGCATTTAGTAATTGCAACTGGCTAAGTACTGCAAGATCAACTTTTCCCACTTCCTTGAATAATGGGATTAAAGTTTTCCAACTAATTTGGAATATAATTTGAAGAAACTTTATAAGATTTCTTTACAAAATGATCATAAACATAGAAGACACCTTGATTACATTATGTACTTCTAACAAAGGCTCAACATTTCTGAAAATTAACCTATAATTAGGAGCAAAGAGAGAAGGTGTGGAATGTATTATTTTGTGCTTATCCAATATCAAAATCGTCAAAGTCCCTGTTCAATTACTCTGTGTCGGCATGTGTATGCACGGGTGTATAGACCTGTGTGGTTAAACATATATATATTTATAATATATATGGATCATAATATTTATATATATATAAACCTTTGTAAATTTTGATCACCACAGTTTCTCTTTGAGTTACTAGAATAGCACAGGCTGGTTGCATCAGAAAGTATGAAGTTTTTCAAGATTTTCAACCCTAAGAGTGAGCGCTAAGAATGTCACCTTCATCTTTCCTGGTTCATTGCAGGAACATCTCTCACCAACGCTGTGGAGCAGCACTGCTGACCTTAGCCTCACAAATGGAACTATTGCCTGGGTTTTGTGGCCAGAGATACATCAATAAATGAGAAGCTGAAAAACATCTAGGTTCTGTTCTACTCTGTTCCCATGCCAGATTTTTTACAAACCTGAAGTTTTCCTAGTACATGATCCTCCTATTTAGGTTCTTCCATAATCTTAATGGGATATAATATAAATGTTGTAAGCAACACATGTCTCTCTACCTAGCTCTGCTAGAGATTGTATTTTTGCTTGATTACTTTATTTATTCATGGGTCAGACAACATCTCTGGATCAGTCTTCTCTCATTAGCTCAGATAAGTAAGACATTGATCAAATCATTCCGTCTCAGGAGAGCCAATCCATAAACTTCCATGGCCCCAATTTTTCAATTCCTCCTTGTTTCATGCATTTGATCATGTGCCTTTACAATTTTTCCTGCAAAGAGGTCCAGGCCACTTGCTTTCCTCTTGAATGTGAGCTTTTCCTGTGAATTCCATTGATCAGCATAATGCAGCCATAGGAAAATGTTTTGATTCTATATTTTCAGGAAACAAAGAAATGCTGCAAGATGACAACATCCCAGAAGTTCAGGCTCCTGCTCTACTGGGTTTCAGGTGAGAGAAGATGTGCAAACTTGAAGGTGGTATTTTTTCTCAAAAGTGATCTTCCTATTTAGATGTAAAATACACCATATTAAAACAGGATATGAAATAAATATTGCAATCACCTGTAAAGGTAAATACCAATATAAAATAAAGAAAATTTGCATTTTTGCTCATGCAAGAAGGTATTTTCCTCTCCTCCCTTTATTTAGATCATTTAGTTTAGAAAATTCTGATTACATAGGAATTCTCTGTCCACATCAGAGGTATGTACATTTTTTTAAAAGATAAATAAGTGCTTAGCATAATGATCTATTTTCTTTCATAGGCACTACCTATGTACTCAAGAGATTCTTGACACTTTATTTGAATATGTAATAGGACTCACCAGGATGGGAGTTTAATATTTTCTTTTTTATTTTGTGGGTCCTCACCCAATAAGATGATACCCTAGGAGAAGATGAGCACATTCAAGCCCTTAATATTAATGTGAAACTATGAATTTTATTCTTGAAAAGCTGAAACATGAGGGTTCCAAGGGGAGAGGGAGAGAAGAATATGTGGAACATAGAGCATATTTATATCATTTGAATTGTTCTGCATTATTTTTCAGTGTTGGATACATTATAATACATATGTCAAGCCCTATAAAATACTGTGATGCAAACTGTAAACATAATGCAAACTATTGACCATGGATAGTAGCAAGGTTTCAATCTCTGTTTATCAGTTGTAACAAATGGACCTTACTCATGTAAGATGTTACTAATAGGTGAAAAATGTGAAAGGAAGTTCAATGGGGTATATGAGGATCCCCTATTTTTCTATGTGACTTTTCTGTGACCCAAATCTTCTTTGAAAATAAAGTGAAAAAAAATAAGACACTGGGGGACCATAAAGAAGAAATTGTCAGTACACATAAAAGATAACAGAATCTATAGTGATGAAAGATGCAATCCAAAAAAATTGGGGTGATTTTGTTTTTGGGGAGGTTTTGAATTACAAAAGTTACACCTATGGCAGGGAAGGATCACTGGTACAGGGTTCAGTGGTGGGGCAATTTATGGGGAGGATGTACCTGGGGAATGCCTCTGTGGAATATGAATATGTTTTTGTTGTCATGGGTATTAACTCATTGGGTGAAGACCCACACTATAACTAACAAAAAGTAAATTCCCATGCTGGGGTGCCCTGCTACATTCTTTAAAAGAGTGTCAAGAAACTCTAAAGTACATAGTCAATGCCTAGCAGAAGACAGAACAATATGCCAGACCCTTGATATTAATGCTTGTATTTATGAATCTTATACTGGTAAAATTGAAATTTAGTCTAGTAATATATGCTATCTAAAAGTTACCTCCTGAATTCCTCCTTGATATTTAAATATGGCCTCTGACTAAGCCAAACTCAGCATATAAGTTCACTACCTTCTGCCTGGCATGGGACATGACTCCCAGGAATGAGCCTACCTGGTAGCAAGGGATTCTGACCAAGCTCCAACTAGGGATGCATTTGGAAAAAGATGACCAAAAAGGGGAAATAATAACAATTACATCCATCTGCCCCATGGATTCAAAGGCCCCTTTCAATCAGAGGCAGAGTGGGCATCACCATCCCAAAATCCTCAAGATAGAGGAATGAGCAAACATAAGGGAAAAATGAAGCTATGGACCAAAGAAAACTTATTGTTATTCAATTAGTGGAAAATTTTAGCACTGATATAAAGACAGTGGTCACCAGAGGGTCTGAGGAAAAGGAGAGGGAAGAACAGGCATAACACAAACTCTTTTTAGGCCATTAGAATTCTTATGCTTAATATTGTAATGATAGATACAGGCCACTATATTCTTTGTCAAAAAGCTCTTCTAGAGTTTAGGACATGAGGCAAAGGCTGAACACTTCCCAGAGGAGAGAGGGATGTAGGAGGGAAATTGTGGTGACAGAAATGAGTTGAAACCAGCTGCTACTGCTGCTGGGCCCATGCCCTACCCTAAAGACACTTTAAAACTCTCAGTCCTCTGGGTCTGAGATTACAGATGAAGAGGGTTCCAGGGATCCACTGTCCCAGGAAAGCAGAGAGAGAGGGACATGGCATATGGCTGGCTGAGCTTCTGACCCACAAATTTGGTGTGCTGTTGTTGAGAAATAAAAAATGTAACCTAGCAGAAAACTACCTTATGTGCCACTATTGTCCCCCCTTTTGTAAATCAGCACATGAGAGCATGGCCTTGCAGGAGACTATCTAATGAGCCACTCTTGTAAACCACTTCTGTAAATCAGCCTGCAAGAGCATGGTCTTGCAGGAGACTATCTAACAAACACTCCTACTCCTCACTTCTATAAATCTGCCCGTGAGAGCAAGACCTTGCAAAAGACTATCTAATGAACCCCTTCTGCTCTCTATTTCTGTAACTCCACTTGCAAAATTTTGCTGAATAACGTGTTAGCCAATGAGAGAGAGTCATGCCAGTCCCACATAAATCTTATATAATCCTATGAAAACTGAAAAATGGGGCTCAGAATTTGGAGATTAACTCTCCTCTGGGCCCACATGGTATAAATCTGTTCCTCTGCCTCGCTGAGTGCTGCCTTGGGTTTGTTCTGAAGTGCAGAACTGCAGGGTTTGTTGCAACAGTTGGTTCCCTGGCTTGGAAACCCAACCAAGCAAGACCTTTGAGCCTATGGTTTGGGACTGGCAGGTGCAGCTGACAGAGATCTCCACACAAATGAGGTGGTACCACCTGTCCACTTGCTGGAGCCTGCTTCAGGGAAAGGATCCCTGTGGGCCATGTCCTCTGACCCAGCCTGACTCCGTAGTGAGGTGGATTGAACAAACATAAGAAGATGCCAGAATGGTGAGACCCTAGGTTTCTGAGTTCCAGTCAAGCATGTCTCCAGATGGAAGGGGAGACTGATCACCTCCCAAAATCTTGAAACTCAGGATTCCAGGATATGACAGTCCCTTTGGTGGGACTGTGTAACCCCTGAGTGATTGAGTGAATGGATGGGGACTGCAGATCTTGACTCTTCTGATAGGGTCTTTGGATCCATGGTCTGTGCTTCAGAGACTGAGCGGGCCACAAGCTGCTCTCCATGGCTACCTTATATGGCATAAATGCTAATCCAGACTCTACACAGATGCCTTAGCTAAAACAAGCCTAAGTTCTGTGAGGGACATGGACAGGCAGGCATCTGAATGGCCCCATGAGAAACTCCCCTCCTTTGTCCTGTAACACAGGTTCAGGGATGGGATCATCACAATCAAACTCACAGCCTTAGATTGTATGTTAAAAAAACCTCAAGAAGGGCTTTTCCAGGGATTATAGTGTCTGTGTATTCAGCAGAACTCTCCAGACACTGTGTGAATTGCAGTGGCCTAAATTTAGTGTTAACTGGCCCTCAGAGGGAAGCCTGGAGATAGCCAAGTTTTGTGAAGTTTGTCAAGAAATCACTTGGACCTCTAACCACACTCATCAGTTTCCTTACATCAATTCCTAGTTAGAAATCTCCCAAACCCTGCCCTCTTGGTTTTGATTGTGTGTTGGAAGGAAGGGTAAGAGTAGGATCTTCGTTACTCAAATGGGAAGACCTCAAAAAAACTATTATTTTACAAAGATCTCCAGAGGAAGATTACACCTGCCATATGTTCCAGTGATTCTGGGACATCTCCCTGCCCTGGAGCCTTCACAAGCAGATTTCCCAGAGATTTCTCCACCTTCAGTCTCCCTGGGCCTTTAACTCCCCCCTGAAGGGGATCCTGAAACCCCTTTGGCAAGAAGACTTCTATCAGGACAGCCCACACTTCAGATGTCCCTCCATGAACCACAGGGTCCAACCCAGATCAGTGTAGATGGGACAGTCCAACACAGGGGGCCAATCATGTTTTATCAGGCTTTCATAACTACAAACCTCTTAAACTGGAAGCACCACACCCCTTCATATTCAGAAAAGCCTCAGGCTCTTATTGACCTCATGGAGTCCATTTTTGAAATGCACCACCACACTTGAGAGGATGGCTGCCAACTCCTCCTAAGTCTGTTCAAAATGGAAGAGAAATGCCAGATCCTCACAGAAGCCAGAAAGTGGTTATGAGAACAGGCTCACACAGGTGTCTTGGAGCCAGAGGAATGAGCCCAAGAGGTGGCACTGGAAGCTCAACCAGCCTGGGATTTTAGCACAGATCAGGGGTGGGCTACCCTTCAGTGGTATTGAGAAGGCCATCTGAGAGGGGTATGGGAAGGAGCGAGGTGGACCACAAATATGTAAAAAATGGCCTCCATCACTCAAAACCTGAAAAACCTCCAAGAGATTTTTATGAATGACTCTGCAAGGACTTCAGGATCTACACCCCCTTCAACCTAGAGATCCCAGAGAGCCAGAGAATGGTCAACAATACTTTCATCAACTCGGATGCACCAGATATCAAACAGAAACTTCAGAACCTACATGGGTTCACAGGGATGAACATTTTCCAGCTCCTTGATATTGCAATGTATTCATCAATTGGAAAGAAACTGCTGAAAGGAAAGTGAAAAAGTGAATGAAACAGAAGTTCTCCATGTTAGCAGCAGCCCTAGGGAATCCAGACCCAAGCAATCAAGGAAAGCCACCAAAAAAGGGGGGAATACTTCACCCTGGAACCTTCCACTGCTACCAGTAAAAAGTCTGATAGGATATCAACCCGTCCAAGTCTTGTGAGCCATAACCAATGCTACCATCACCCTGCACCTGGTCTTTCTGAACCTAAACCCCGTAATGGGGAAGTTACCACCTGGGCCACCTGGTTTACTTGTCTGAACTTAATGGACACTTTTTTCTGCCTGCAGGTAGCTCCCAAGAGCCAGACCCTATTTGCTTCTGAATGAGAGAATTCCAAAACTCATCAAAAGACTCATGTAACTTAGACTGAACTCCTGCAGGGCTACAAAAACTTCCCCATGCTCTTCGGAGAAGCCCTGCTGGCAGATTTCACCTCCTACACATGGGAGGACTTAAAATGTACTCTTCTTCAGTATGTACATAACCTCCTACTGGCTAGCAAAATGGAAGAAAATTGCTGAGCCCTTCCACAACTTTTAATGCAACCTGGCTATAAAGTGTCTTCAAAAAAGCTCAGATTGGCCAGTGGCAACTTGGGTATCTAGGGTTCATCATCTCAAAAGGGCATTGAACATTTGGACCAGAATGAAAGGAGGTAATTTGTACTATCCCAACACTACCACTAAAAGAAAGCCTGTGAATTTCTGGGGATAGCACGATTCTGTCACATCTGGATCCCTGGTTTTGTGGCTATGGCTAAACCCCTTTATGAAGTCCTCAAGAGCCTGGTAAAAGAAAAACTCAACTGTTGTATAACCCAACATAAAGCCTTCAAAGAAATTTAAAAACTGTCCAAGAGACCCCTGCCCTAGGACTTCCAGATGTATCTCAAGACTTTAACATGTTTGTGTGTGAGAAAAACAAGGTGGACCTAGGGGTCTTCACTCAAACAGTCTGCCCCTGGCAGAGAACTATTGCCTATCTATCAAAACAGTTAAATCCTGTACCTGCCAGTGGCCTCCCTGCCAGAGGGCTTTAGCAGCAACAGTAGTCCTTTTCAAAGAAGCCAACAATCTCACCCTTGGGGAAACTGTTCATGTCATGGTACCACATGCTGTTACCACTTTAATTAACTCACACGGTCACCATTGGCTATCCAACCCCAGGCTTGCTCATTACCAAGGCCAGCTTTGTGAAAACCCCAGAATAACAGTACAAACCATGTGCACCCTGAATCCTGCCACTTTCATGCCAACTGAAAAAGGAACTCCTGAACGTGACTGCACAGAAGTAACCGGAGAGCTGTATGTGAGTTGCCCTGATCTCCAGGACTAGACACTTCCTTGCCCAGATCAAACTCAATTCACAGATCAAACTCAATTCACAGACAGCAGCAGTTTTATCAGAGATGGAGAGAGGCTTGCTAGATACACAGTAACCATGGCTCAACAAGTAATAGAAGCAACTCCCCTGTCCAAAGGGTGGTCTACATAACAAGCAGAATTCTGGGCACTAATTCAAGCTCTACAACTGGCTGCCAGGCGAACAATAAACATTTACACTGATTCTAAATATCCATTCACTATTTTACATATCCATGGAGCATTTTATAATTAGAGGGGAGACCAAATTGCAAGGGGGAAAGAAATAAAAAATAAAGACAAAATCCTTCAACTACTGGAGGCAGTCCAGAACCAAGCAGGGACACTGTCATCCAGTGTGGGGGACAACAAAAGGGAACAGATGCAGTTCCCAAAGGAAATATGCTGGCCAATGAAGTGGATTGACAGGCAGCCAAGAAAGCCCCCAAACTGCAGGTCATACTGCCAGAACTTCACCTGTCCCTTCTAAGGCAAAACACTGTGAAATTAAACTATACCTGGGAAGAACAAGAGGGGCAAAGGGAGGGGGCACGAGATCCTGGAGGGAAACTGGCTACTCCCAGATAGCTGAGTCTTCATACCAAATGATTCCACCTACACCCTTGTTCAACAATACCACCTGCTCACCCACCTGGGAAAGACTGCTTTAGGAGCCCTACTTGGGAAATATTACTACATTGCCTGGATGACCTCACTCTGCACCACTGCTAGCAGCCAATGCCAGATTTGTGCTAAAACAGACCCCTCCCAAGGTCCCCAGGCCCCAGCCAGCAACCAACAGACAGGAACTGCCCTTTTTGAAGATTTTAAAATGGACTTTACAGAAATAAAAACAAGCTGAGGGTATAAGTACTTACTAGTAATAATGTGCACCTTCTAGGCCTGGATGAAAGCCTTTCCCACCCACAATGAAAAGGCAAGAGTAGTAACTAAAGCTTTGCTATGAGAAATAGTTCCAGAATAGTTCCAGCACAGAATACATATCCGTAGGCAGCAGCAATGACCCAGGCTTTGTTGCAGCCATCGTCCAAGAGTTTGCAAAGTTGTTTGAAAATTCAGGGGAAACTCCACACAGCATACAGGTCCCAGAGCCCAGGGAAAGTAAAACACATAAAACAAGCTCTCAAAACCACCCTAGCAAAGTTCTATTAAGGAACTGGCCTCCCGTGGGTAGATCTTCTCCCATTAAGCCTCCTTAGAGTCTAGATGCACCCCTGGGCATGAGGCTATTCACCTTTTGAAATCCTGTTTAGATAACCACCCCCAATTATTCAAACCTTTATGGAAAATCTCAGATTCCTTGGAGAAACTGGCTGAAGTTCCACCCTCCAGCAGTTAAAATAACACTAGCCCAAATACACAAAACTGTCCTGTCTCAGGATTCCATCCCCTTAGGCCAACCAGTACACCTGCACTTATCTGGAGACCTAGTTTGACTAAAAACACAAGAAAAAAGGGCCCCTCCAGCCCACCTGGAAGGGCCCACATACTGTTAACCTTGTAACCCCCACTGCTCTCAAAGTTTCAGGTATAGTTCCTCAGATTCATGATACCAGAATTAAGAGAGCACACTCCAATGAAAAACAAAATGACTAGATAACCCACCCTGTTCTTGACTGTCCCTTAAAAATCCAACTTGCCTGGAGCCACGGAGAATCACCAACACTTGACTAGATGAACTCCAGTTCCCTGTGGTTCCTGCTGCACTTCAGACTGCTCAGCTTACTGTTTGGTACTGAATGATCAACTACATCTTCCAGAGACTGGAGGGTAGTTAAAAGGATATTAATTTAAATAATGTACTTGTGCCTTGTAAAATGCTTTGATGCCTTAAGTTGTTTTCCCACTTAGCATGGGTGATGTCCTATAAAAATTATAAGAGCATCAAAGGGGGCAAATGGTGAGAAAAAAAAATCATAGCCTTGCAGAAAACTATCTAATGACTCACTCCTGCAACCAACTTCTGTAAATCAACCCACAAGAGTATGGCATTGCAAGACTACCTAATGAACCCCTCCTGCTTCTGCTTCTGTAACTCTGCTTGGAAAATTTCTCCTAGCAATGCATTAGCCAATGAGCCAGAGCCATGCTAGTCCCACAGAAAAACCTATATAAAACTATGAAAACTGAAAAATGGGGCTCAGAATTTCAAGACTAACTCTCCTCTAGGTCTGCGTGTAATAAATCTGTTCCTATGCCATTCCAAGTACCATTTGGGTTTTACTGCCACTCAGAACTCCTGGGTTTGCTGTGACACTGTGACCCAGGAATCCTTCCAGGCCAGGTGAAGTTGCACCATTGTTTGCTTTGGAGCAGACAAGGGACTAAATATGTATGACCCTCCTAATCTCCTAAAGAGCCACTGGTGGTTGAGGTCTCAGAGGAGAGTGGCAATGTTTCAGATCTTAGAAAAGGAAGGGGCTGCCAGAGAGAGCTGGGGAAATGTCTCAGAGAAAGTTTGAATTACAAGTCTCATAGCTTCCAGACAGGAAGCTCTGTCACATTGATCCAAGTCTGTGTTGCAACAAGTACACTCCAACGAGGCATTGAACCAAGAACTGCCAGAGAGCGCCATCTTCTGGCAGACCAAGGAATTGCACTCAAGAAAATTAAAATAAGTACAAGAGGCTTTTTCTGGCCTCTTCAGCCTCTTTTCCCAAGGTCCTAAGAATCAAATCCACAACCAATTTCTAGTCCAGTGCCCTGCTTTGATCAACCAGCAGGACAATCCTAGCAATCCACATGAGCCAAGAATCAAGAGCAGTGATAGCACACAGCCTTCTGCAATTAAATACCTACAAATGAGAAAGAAATTGAGCATCTGAGAAAACTACATCCTAATCAGATGCCTAACATATGCAAAAAATATGAGCCATACTAAGAAAATAGAAGGGCACAAGGAAAAGAATATATTAAAGCCCCAGAAGAGGTGCAAAATTTGAGAGAATTAATCAGTGAGATGCACACAAATTTCCAAAATCAAATTAATGAGTTGAAAGACAATATGGTTAAAGAGATAAATGACATGAAGAAGACATCAAACAAACACAAAGAAGAAATTGAAATCCTGAACATAAAAGTAACAGAGCTCATAGGAAGGAAAGACAAAGTAGGTGAGATCAAAAACATATTTGACTGCCAAAGTAAATATTGTCTCAAGCAGCAGGGCTCTTGGGGGCTCTGGAGGCATCCAGACACTATAGGCAGGGCAGACAGCTCAGGAGTTTGGTGCCCTGCCAGTGGGCACTACTTTGGAATTTACCCTCCCCAGTGTGATAGAGTTGGACTCAGTTTTGCTTTCCCTACACATGTCTTCTGCACCTCTATTTGAACCTATATTTAGTACTAGAGTTGATGGTTGTGTGTCCAAGATACTTAAACCTTTGGGCTGTCCATATGCCAGTTGGGCCCTGAATCTCAACAGACTTGAAACATCTACTCTCTAGTTCATTGGACTCATCTGGGACAGCTAACAAGAGATAATAACTGACAGGCACCATCTCAAGGAACAGAGAGAGTCTGCAACTGCAAGCAGGAATGTCCTATCCATCTGTCCCATGGTATCTAGGCCCTCTTTCAATTGGAGGTGGAGCAGGCATCACCATTACAGAGTCCTCAGGGTTGAGGAATGGATGATGGACTAGAGTAGAGTTATAGTTGTTCTACTGTAGTCTTGTTGTGATCCTAGTAATGGAAGAACTTTTTATCTTGGATGTGGAGGCAGTGGCTACTGGAGGTACTGAGGGGAGATAGAAGGAAAAGGGGGTATAGTTTGGGGACATTTTTGCACGTGGGAGTTGTCCTGAATGATGTTGCAATGACAGATATAGGCCATTGTATATTTTGTAATAACTTGCAAAAACGTGCAGGAGAGAGTGTAAACTACAATGCAAACTATACTCATTGCTTAGTGGCGATGCTTCAAGATGTGTTCATCAATTGTGGCAAATGTACCACACTAATCAAGGATGCTGTTGATGTGGGAAAATATGGGACGGCTAGGGAGCAGGACATATGGGAATCTCCTATTTTTTGTGTAACATTTATGTAATCTAACTTTCTTTTAAAAATAAAAAAGTATATTAAATTAAAAAAAAAACATATTTGAGGCATACAACAACAGACTCAAAATGAAATAAGAAGGAGTAAGTGATACCAAAGACAGGACAGCTAAAATTGAAGAGAGAAAAGAATGGAAAAAAATTGAGCAGGGGCTCAGAGAGTTGAATGACAGCACAAAATGCTACAACATATGTGTCATGGGAATCCAGAGGAAAAGATAAGGGAAAAGGGACAGAAAGAATATTTGAGGAAATAATAGCTAAATATTTCCAGACTCTCATAAAAGAAATGAACTCATATGTCCAAAAAGCACACCATACCCCAATCAGAATAAACCCAAATAGACTTATTACAAAACATATACTACTCAAAATGTTAAATGTCAATGATAAAGAGAAAATTCTAGAGGAGCAGGGGAGAAGCAAACCATCATGTACAAGGCATGTCCAGTAAGACATAACAAAGATTTCTCTTCAGAAACCATGGAGGCAAGAAGAGAGCAGTATGATACAATTAGGACACTGAAAGAAAGAAAATGCCAGCTGAGAATTCTTTATCCAATAAAATAGTCCTTCAAATATGAAGGTGAGTATAAAATATTCACAATGAAACAGAAACTAAGAGAGTTTGTCAAAAAGAATCCACATGTGCAGGAAATAATAAAGGAAGCCTTAAAACATGATAAAAAAGACAGGAAAGACAGACTTGGGGGAGAGTATAGAAGAAAGAATAGCAGAAAGGATAACCAAAAGAGTAAAAAGACAGACAAAATAAGATATGACATATGAAAACCAAAGAATTAAATGGAGGAAGTAAATAATGCATTTACAGTAATATAATTGAATGTGAATGGATTAAACTTCCCAGTCAAATGATACAGGCTGACAGAATGGATAAAAAAGCATGAGCCATCCATATGCTCATATGCTGCTCACCTTAGACCCAGGGATACAAACCAGCTGGAAGTGCAAGGTTGGAAAAAGAGACTCCATGCAAACAGTAACCAGATAGAGCAGGGGCAGCTATACCATTATCAGACAACAAAAAACTTTATTTTTTTAATATTTTGTCTTTATTTTTTAATATTATGTTAAAAAAAATATGAGGTCCCCATATATCCTCCACCTCCCTCACACCCCCCCTTCCCGCATAACAACAACCTCCTCCATCCTCATGACATATTCATTGCATTTGGTGAATACACCTCTGAGCACCCCTGCACCTCATGGTCAATGGTCCACATCATAGCAAACACTCTCCCACAGTCCACCCAAGTTATGAGACACAGAATGTCATTATATATTAAGAAAAGTTACAATAATACAGGAAGATATAATAGTCATAAATATCTATGCCACAAAAAACATGAGACAAACTCCAGGAAACCTGAAGGGAGAAATAGATATCTCTACAATAATCATTGGAGACTCCAAACACCACTCACATCGTTAGTCAGAACAACTGGACAGAAGATCAACAAGAAAACAGAGAATTTGAACAATGCAATAAAAACTTAGACATAACAGACATATACAGAACACTGCATCCAAACTCAGTGGGTTATACATTCTTCGCAAGTGCCCATGGATCTTTCTCCAGGATAGACCACATGTTGGGGCACAATGCAGCTCTCTATAAATATAAAAAATTGAAAGAATGTAAAGCATCTTCTCTGATCATAATGGAATGGAACTGGAAATAATCGTCAGCAAAAAAGTAAATTTGCAAATGTGTAGAGGCTAAATAACACACTCCTAAATCATCAAGAATCAAGGGAGAAATTGCAAATGAAATCAGTAAATATATTGAGAAAAATGAAAATGAGAACACAATTTATCAAAAAGAAACAAGAGCCTTTCGACAAATGAAAAAAAAAATTTGGGATTCAGTGAATGCAACCTTGAGAGGGAAATGTGTAGCCATAAATGCCTATATTAAAAAGAAAGAAAGAGATAAACTCAAAGATTTAACTGAACCACTAAGAAACTAGAAAAATAACAGCAAACCAATCCCAAGCAAGCAGAAGGAAAGAAATAAGGAAGATTAGAGGAGAAATAAATGAAATTGAGAAGAAAAGGCAATAGGGAAAATCAATAAAAGCTGGTTCTTTTGGAAGATCAATAAAATTAACACACCCCTAACTAGACTAACAAAGAAAAAGAGAGACAAGATGCAAATAAATACAATCTCACCCAAAGAGTTCCAGGAAAGGCCAAGTTCTTAATGTTGCCCTGGGTCAGCAAACACTCTAAGGAATGAGTCAGGAGATGCAGTGTCTTGGGCAGATAGAGGAAGAGTGCATGCTCAGAGCTGTGGGGGGAGGAAATAGCTGGTGCAGCAAGGAAGCACCTACAGGCAGCCAGGGGAGGGGGTTTGTGCTGGAGGCTGAAGATCTGTGGGAGGAAGGCTGCTATACTGCTGACAGTAATAATGTCCTCCATCTTCTCCCTGCAACTTAATGATGGTGAGAGTGATAAACTGTGTGAGACTTGCACATGGAGCTGAAATGCACAAGGACTTCTGTGGTTCTGTTTGTGTTTAGATGTCACCATGTTTATCAGACGTCCTTTCTGATCTCATGCCCTGACAATTAAGTTGATTGCAAACAGACTGCTAAGATTCAATAGGGCAATCTTGTATGTTTTAGATATGTTCTGAAGAAATACACATCCGTCTAGATGAGGGGGCAATGCCCTTGATTCACCTGAATCCAATGACTATCATTACATTTTCAAGTCTGTCCTTTCTGTATTGGATGGAATCCCTTTTACCTTAGAGGAGGAGGAGAGACTCAGAACACCAGGATATCAGTCAATGCACCCTCTGAATGGTCTTCAATTAGTCATTTGACAAGAACATAGGAATAACTTTAATTTTTATTTTAATTAAAAGAGAAAAACTTGGCTTCTGATATTATTATGTCGTATTTTAAATACCATATAGTTCCCATTGGTTCCAGCAGCTACAATATTGACTTGGCAGAGACCATGTTAATATGTACAAGTCAGAAGGACCTGGATAGATAAACTGCAAAACTCTGTGATCTTGTACCCTACAAGAGCAGCTCACCACTACTTACCAGAACTGAGGTCCTTCAACTTCATCTGCTGAATTTTTCATCTTGCCAAAATCTTTGGTCTAGGCATCTTGCTCTTATATCAGTGCTTGGGAAGACTTACGTTCAGCAGGAAAAGTGAAAAATTGCCATTTAGCAGTAATGTGCAGTATCACTTGTGAGTTTATCCTAGGTGAAAATAATAATACACCCTGGGGGGAAAAAAAAAACAGAAGAAAGAAAAAAGACCATAGAAGATTGGATAAAAGAAGAGAAAAGAAACAGGAAGAGAAGAAAATATATACTTTTGGGTCCAAGTTTTATAAAAGTCAAGGACCAAAAAAGGGTTTAACTCTAAAGCCATTTTTATCCTTAAGGTATTCAAGGACAGTACAAATAGTTGACCTCTGGTTCCAGGGCTATACAGGAGTCTGAATGAAAAAAGACAGCCAGGAATTTACCCATGTGGGTACATTATCCTGAAAGACCTTACAGAGTATACTATGGGCAAGAGGGGCACAAATTTCAAAGTAAATGTGAATCAAAGTAAAAGAGGAATCTATCCTTCTGCAACAGAGAAAATCTAATGGGAAGGCTTTAGTTTTGTTACAAAATGGATAATGAAAGATACACTAGCAGTGTAAAGAGAAACATAACTGAAAAGAGCTATCTGTAAATATTAGCTTGCTGCAAAAATAATTGTGGTTTTGCATTATTGAAATTGCTATTTGATATTGGCATGCATTGTTAAATATAGTTATGGTATATATTTGTTTTAATATGTATTTCTTGCTTTATGTTTTTTTGCAATTGGCTTATTAATTGCTGTTTGTTTTATATTTATTTTAGACTATGGAGATGATCTTAGACCAAAAGCAAATTTGAGCGATTTTCTTATTTGAGTTCAAAATGGGTCATAAAGCAGCAGAGACAACTCACATCATCAAGAACACATTAGGTCAGGATCTGCAAACTTATGTACAATGCAGTGGTCGGTCAAGAAGTTTTGCAAAGGAGATAAGAGCCTGGAAAATGAGGAGCATGGTGACTGGCCGCCGAAAAGTTGACAACGACCATTGAGAGAAATCATGAAAGCTGATCCTCTGACAACTACACCAGAAGTTGCTGAAGAATTCAACATCGAACATTCTATGGCATTTTAAGTAAATTGGAAAGGTGAAAAAGCTTGATAGCTGGGTGCCTCGTGAGGTGACTGAAAACTTAAAAAAATCATGTTTTGAAGTGTTGTCTTCTCTTACACTATGCAACAACAAATCATTTCTTGACCAGATTGTGGCATGGGACAAAAAGTGGATTTTGTGCAACAACCAGTGACAACCAGCTCAGTTGCTGTACCAAGAAGCTCCAAGCACTTCCCAAAGACAAACTGGAACCAAAAAAAGTCATGGTCACTGTTTGGTCATCTGCTGCCAGTCTGATCCACTACAGCATTATGAATCCTGGTAAAACCATTACCCCTGAGAACTATGCTCAGCAAATCCATGAGATGCAATGAAAATTGCAATGCCTGTAGCCTGCATTGGTCAACAGAAAGGGTCCAGTTCTTCTCCAGGACAGCGCCCAACGGCACGTCACACAACCAATGCTTCAAAAGTTGAACGAATTGGGTTATGATTTTTGCCTCATCTGCCTTATTCACCTGATTTCTTGCCAATTGACTGCCAAGTCTTCAAGCACCTCAGCAACTTTTGAGAGAGAAAATGCTTCCACAACCAGAAGGGTGCAGAAAATGCTTTCCAGGAGTTTGTTGAATTTCAAAGCACAGGTTTTTATGCTACCAGAATACGTAAAAATGTGTTGATTGTAATGATTCCTATTTTGATTAAGAAAGATGTGTTTGAGCCTATTTAGATCTAAAATTCATGGTCTGAAACCACAGTTCATTTTGCACCAAACTAAAAATATTACAATATTTTATAAAATTGTTTTTACATGACTGTCAGGATGCACACATCCAAATTCTGTAAAACACTGCAAGCTGGGAACTCCAAAGAAGGTTTTCTGTTTTTTGGTTTTTTTCCCCCAAATTCTACTCAATTTATTCATTTTTTAAAAAATATTACATTCAAAAAATATGAGATCTCCATTCACCCCCAGCACCCCCACCCCACCACTCCCCCCATAGTAACACTCTCCCCCATCATCATGACACATCCATTGCATCTGGTGAGTACATCTCTGGGCATCGCTGCCCCCCATGTCCTGTGGTCCACACCATAGCCCACACTCTCCCACGTTCCATTCAGTGGGCCATGGGAGGACATAGAATGTCTGGCAATTGTCCCTGGAGCACCACCCAGGACAACTCCAAGTCCCAAAAATGCCTCCACATCTCATCTCTTCCTCCCATTCCCTGCACCCAGCAGCCACCATGGCCACTTTTTCCACATCAATGCCACATTTTCTCTATTATTAATGACAATAGTTCATGAATAGGATATCATTAAGTCCACTCTAATCCTTACTATATTCCTCCTTCTTGTGGACCTTGGCTTGGTTGTGTCCATTCCATGTCTATGTCAAGAAGGGGTTTAGATTCCACATGGATACTGGATGCAATCCTCCTGCTTTCAGTTGTAGGCACTCTAGGTTCCATGGTGTGGTGGTTGACATTATTCAACTCCATGTTAGCTGAGTGGGGTAAGTCCAATAAATCAGAGTGTAGGAGCTGAAGTCTGTTGAGGCTCAGGGCCTGGCTATCATATTGTCTGTCCAGAGATTCAAATCCCCTAGATATATCTTAAACCCCAGCACCAACTACAATTCCAGTAAAGTAGCATGAAAGTCTTGTGAAAAGAGATCCCATCTGAGTGCAGCTCCATCACGCAGAAACACCAGCTACAAAGAAGGGCCAACTGGCATGGCAGTGAACCCCATCTGCCATGACTATAGAACCTGTGGGTCTCTTTAACCATCAAAAGGACATATACCAGGGCTTGTTTCTACTTTATCTGTCTCTGAGACTCTGCCCAGGTGTGCATAAGGGCAATCCTTCTGACAACCTCCAGACTCTTTTTTAGAGACTCATAGCCATATAAACTCATTTGTCCTTTCCATTTCCCCCTTACTTTAAGTCAAACTGCATTTTTAACTCCTGTTATTATATGTAGACAGGGATATTCTGCTGGTCCACGTTGAACCTTTAATTCAAGGTCATTTTCTAGTTACATCATCAGCTGGTACTTGGAAGTGATCCCTCGGTGTCAGGGAGGTGTCATGTCCCTTGCTGGGGGGAAGGCATTGCATATGAACATAGGAGATTGTCAGGTGTTGGTTGAAAGTAAAATGCTGAGAAAACCTTTTCAAAATATAATTAGGAAAGTTACCTGTTTAAGATACTCAAAGGGGATAATCTGACGCAGGACAGACTCCTAGGGAATATCTGAATGCTCATTTTGCCAGAGTGGGTTATAATGAGAGTGAAGGTAGACCCACATCCTGGGGAGGACTAATGCCATCAAATAGAGGGAACTGTATCTCTCAAGAGAAAGGGTGGCTCCCAGGGCATTAGGGCAGTTGAGCAAGTCAAGCCCTCAACACTGTTGCAAGTATCTCTGAACATGGCTCCTCAAGAAATGAAGATTGACTGTCACTGTGGGCCCCAAGGGAAGGGGGAAATGGATATTGAATAGATGGAACCAAAGTAAATGTGAGGGCAAAAGAAGTGTTTCACAAGAGTACACAAGGATGGATATAAAACATGTAATATTACACCAAAAACATATAGGGGATGACAGACTAATAATGTAAACCATAATGTAAAACATAGGATAACTAAAAAATTTAGAAAACTGTATAGCTTAAAGTATAAACCACAATGTAAACACAAATGTCACCTTGTTTGAAAGCTATTGTCTCAATATCTGTACATCAGTTTCAGTAAATATGATATGAATAAGTTAAAAGATTATCACTGTGGAAGGGAAAAGGATTTATAATGGATATGTGGGAGTACTGTATATTATATATATAAATTACTGTGATCTAAGGCTCTTGTGAAGAGAAGCTCAATAATTAGGCAAAAAGAAAAGAAAAAGATAGGATGTAGAATTTTTCCAAATCAATATGTATTCTACATCTAACCTTTAAACTCATCGCTATAATCCATTTTACTAGTAAGGGAACCTGACATTATATCGGGCTTCACTTTTCAGGAAGTTTTGGATCACAGAGTGGTTCAACAATGGCAGTGGAGGAATACTGGTATGGGATGTTATTGACAGGCGATATATGGTTGACAGGGAGTTATACAGGGCATGTGTCCAGGGTGCATGGAAATGTTTGGATATACTCATAGTGGAAACAATTAAAAACAACAGCGGGGGAGGGTACTGGGTTCCTGGCCAGGGGGCGCTCTGTCATGGTCCCTAGGGGAGCAGCAGCATTCCCCCAGGTGCAACGGTAAGGACCAGGAAGGAATGAGGGTCCAACAGTGAGCCCCTGATACTAATGACTATGCTTGTGAGCCTATACACCTGAGATAAGAATAAGGCCTAGAGCAGCACTGTATCTAAGAGTTTCCTCCTGACAGCCTCCATGTTACTCAAATGTGGCCAGTCTCAAAGCAAAACTCAGCATGTAAATCCAAAGGTTTTTGATGCATTTCCCAGGAGAATCTGGCAGGCTGAAGTAGAGAAATTCTCTCTTCAGACTGCTTACAATTTACTGATGATTTAGATCTACACAGTAATAATTATGCCAGCACTTGCTTCAACAACAAATGGTGCCATTGCCTGGACAATCTGACACATGAATGGTATCATCCCAAAAGACAAGATTTCAAACTAGAGGCATGGAACACAGCATAATGATCACCACCTCTGTGGTGGGCCTTATTTGGTAATAGATGATAATCTACTTCTCCAATATAACAAAACTATACTCATTTATAATTCATCTAACTACTTGTGATTCTTCTAATTCTTTTATTTGAACCTATACTTTTAAATATACCTATTAAGTATATCTCTCACAGTCTTATACCTTTAGATGTTTCATATGCTGATTGAGACCTGAATCCCAGAAGAATTGCTGCTAACTCCTCTCCAGTTCTTCATTATATCGAGAATCAGACATCTGCGTTATCCTCACAGCAAATACTGTCTCTGAAAATGAGCAGCCAGATGCTTAGATGTCTTAGCACTGTCCTTTAGGTCAGTTTGTCAAATAACAAGTGATTAGTATCCTAACGGGAAACCCCTCCACCTACTGGTGATAGGTAAAATGGCTTCAGCTCCTAAGGTGTCATAGAGCAGGTTCTTCATTTACTTCCACCCAAAATCAACAATATTTTCAACAACATCAGGAACACTTCTAAATTTAGGATATAAAAATAAGAACAAATAAAACAGAAGCCCTGACCTCATAAAGCTTTCATTTTAATGGTAGGGACAAAAAATAAACAAATAATATCTCTGTAGCCACTCTCATCCTGGTTCTTTGAGATTTCCTCTACTGTGAGCTAGGTGCGCAGTACAGATACCATAGCTCTTTTCTTCTCTGACTTGTCTTTCTGGTCCAGGAAGCTAAGGTGGGTCACTCAAGGTGGCAACTACTGCCCCCTTCCCTCCTTTCCCTCCCTCTGGCATGGGCATACTCACAGCACCCCTGTGGTGGGAACAGACATCCCTGAGTGACATGATGCAGTAGTGCCTCACTGGAGCATGTGGTGCTTAGGGAGATGGACTCCTGCTCTCCCTCCAGGTCCTCTGACTTTTGTAGGAAGAATGATAGGACCCAGCTAATGGGAGGGTTTAGTAGGGTAATCTGACACCAGCTGCTTCTTGGGACCTCTAGGAAAGGACAAAGTAAGCCATGGCATCTCCAGTGTCCCTGTTGTGCACCAAGCTCTACCTGAACAAGAGTTTTCCTTCAAAATCACCTAGAAAACATTAGAGTCTATAAAAGCTCAAATAATGATTGAAGTGCTGAATGCATAACTATGTTAAGTAGGCCAAACATCATTGATTGTAAAATTTAGATGAATTGTATGCATTATTAATATGTAGCAATAAAATCAATTTGTTTTAAAAAGAGTAGTATGTCTTCCCATAGTCCACTGGGTGGACTGTGGGAGAGCGTGGGCTATAATGTGGGCCATTGACCATGAGGTGCAGCAGTGCTCAGAGATGTATTCACCAAGTGCAATGAATGTCTCATGATGATGGAGGAGGTTGTTGTTATGGGGGAGGAGTGGGGTGAGAGGGGTGGGGGGTATATGGGGACCTCATTTTTTTAATGTAATATTAAAAAAATAAAGAACAATATTAATAACATTTAAAAAAAAACAAAAAAAGAGTAGCAATAAAATTGATTTTTAAAAATTGAAAGGAGAAGAACTCTTCAGGAATAAAATCAAATGGAGTGACTCTAACCCTTTGCAATGTTGGAACATTCCTCTTCAGTATGAATTTAAATAAATAAAAATAAATATCAAATTTTTCTTTAAAAAACTATTTTTTCTCCATTTGCAATTCATCTTTACATTCCTGTATTCCATATAGATCTGTGCTGTGTTGAATTTTCCTTTGAACAAGTTATAGTCTCTGTCTCGTTACCACATATGAGTAAAATAAAATTTTTAACACAAATTTTTTATATACATATGAAAATTATTATTTTCCTTTTTTGAAAAATAGATTTTAACAAATTGATTTTCAGTTTTCCTAAGTGCCTCATATTCTCATTTCCCTCCTTACCCAGATTAAATTCCATGGTCATGCTTAATAATAATTCCCTTACCCACATCAAGAAATCACGTTCCCTTCCTGTATTTCATTATTGTCATCCAGGAAAACATTACCCATAGTAAAAACCTAACACTTCACATGTCTGTATCCATGTCTCTGTGGCTGGAGAATCATTCTAACTTGCCTCACTTTAAATTCATGACCATTCACCTCATAAGGGCACTGAATCTTGCCTCACAATCACACTTCATTTCCCTGGGCCCTTCACCCTCTACTCTTTCTTTTAATTATCTCTCAAGTTCTAACATCTCTTCCCTGTCTTAACTACAAGACAATTGCCTTATTTCCTGTTCCCTGTGTAAAAAGAAGCAATAAGAAGACCAAGTCCATTCAGAATAAAGGGATAAACTCAATGAGGAGGGAATGAAGCTGGCTAGTAAGACAGGGAATCAACAGATGGATCTGGAACCTGGCAGAGACTCCACATGGACATCAACAACCCAGAGATGACTGCTTGAAGACCCCACACACACATACACACGAGTCTGCCGCTCAGAATAGGATTTCCCCCAAAAGCCAGGAGAAGCCCTGATATTCCCCAAGGACATTATAATTGGGACTTCCTGGGGGATTGATGGGTGGGATAATCAATCAAAGTAGCAAACAATGGAACTCCTGCCCTGCCATTAGCAAAGGGGTGGAATAATTAATGGTTTAAAAAGCAGGCAAATCTCTTGTTCTCTTACCTTCACCCTGTCCCAGTGCCTGTCCAGTGCTGGTCCTGCCCTGTTCCTGCCTTCTGTGCCCTGCTCTCTCTGTGTCCCACACATGGATTAACCCACAAGTCAAAGTTGGGCATTTATAATCTATAATGGGAAATTGTACTCTGTAAATTAGCCCACTTTATCACTTTTCAGCCCATCTTTTCTATCTGGGACCCATGATCTGTTATTTTCTCTCATTTCCTTCCACACCTGAATAAATTACTGGCCTAACTAAAGAGAAAATAAATAATAATTTTTTTAAATGATAAAAAAAAAAGAAACAAGTCCACAAGTCCCTCCCATGTATCCTCTAAACCAGAGGTGCCTATGTCCCCCTGCTCTGCCTTCCTTCCAGTTATTGTAGATGAGCAGACAGCCCTCCTATGTGAGGCCAGACCCTCAGACCCCATCCCTCTCATCTGCTCAAGGATATTGCTCATTGTGTCCACCCCTCTCTTTCTGAAATATCACTGTCCCCCTCTCTTAATTTCATTCCCATCAACATGCAAATATCATTTTTTAAATACAGAAAACTACTGTCAATTTAATAAGGTCATTTACCATATAAATTACTATATGATATATTTTAAACAGCATTTATTCCATATCATATAATAAATAAGTAAACATTTTAATATAAATTATAAATTATTCTCACAATATCATATACTTATTCTTTTTAAAACAAACAATGTATACTAATTTGTTCTATTTTTAAGTGTTCTTTTTTTATTGACTTTGTAATAATATTACATTAAAAATATATATGTGAGGTCCCATTCAACCCTACCCCCTCACCCCACCTCTCCCCCCCCCCCAGGAACACTCCCTCCCATCATCATGACAGATCCATTGGATTTGGTAAGTACATCTTTGGGCACCTCTGCACCTCATAGTCAATGGTCCACATCATGGACCATACTCTCCCCCATTCCATCCAGTGGGCCCTGTGGGGATATACAATGTCCGGTGATTGCCTCTGAAGCACCATCCAGGGCAGCTCCATGTCCCAAAGACGCCTCCACCTCTCATCTCTTCCTGCCTTTCCCCATACACATCAGCCACCATGTCCACTTTTCCCAATCCAATGCCACCTCTTCTATGTGGACATTGGATTGGTTGTGTCCATTGCACCTCTATGTCAAGAGGAGGCTCAGATTCCACATGGATGCTGGATGCAATCCTCCCACTTTCAGTTGTAATCACTCTAGGCTCCATGCTGTGGTGGTTGTCCTTCTTCAACTCCATCTTAGCTGAGTGTGGTAAGTCCAATAAAACAGATTGTAGGTGCTGGAGTCTGTTGAGGCTCAGGACCTGGCTATCACATTGTCAGTCCAGAGATTCAAATCCCCTAAATATATCTTAAACCCCAACATTAACTGCACCTCCAGCACATTAGCATGAAAGTCTTATGAAGGGAGATCCCATCTGAGTCCAGATTCATCACACATAAACACCATTTCCAAAGAGGGGCCATCTGCCCTGGTAGTTAACCCCATCGGCCATGACCATAACTCCCATGGGTCTCTTTAGCCCTCAAAGGAACCAATATCTGGGGGTTGTATCTACTTTATCTGTCTCTCTGACTCTGCTCAGTTGTGCATAAGGGCAATCCTTCTGCCAGCCTCCAGACTCTTTTTTAGAAACTCGTAGCCATATAAACTCATTTCTCCTTTCCATTTCCCCCTTACTTTAGGTCAAACAGCATTTTAAAGTCATGTTATTTTATGTAGACAGGGATATTCTGCTGATCCGCATTGAACCTTCCGTATAAGGTCATTTTCCAGTTGCATCATCAGTTGGTAGTTGATAGTGGTCCCTCGGTGCCAGGGAGGCTCATCCCCGGGTGTCATGTCCCACGCTGGGGGGAAGGCATTGCATTTACATCCTGAGTTTGGCTTCGAGACTGGCCACATTTGAGTAACATGAAGGCTGACAGGAGGAAATTCCCAGGCACAATGTTGCTCTAGGCCTTGTTCTTATTTTAGGCTTATCAGCTCACAAGCATAGTCATTAGCATCAGGGGCTCACTGTTGAACCCTCACTCCCTCCCGGTCCCCGCCGCTGCACCTGGGAGACTGTCACTGCTCCCCTAGGGCACACGACAGAGCACCACTGGCCAGGAACCCAGTACCCCCCCCTGCTTTGGTTTTTAATTGTTACCACTATGAGTATATCCAAACATTACCATGCACCCTGGACATATGTTCTGTACAGCTCCCTGTCAGCCATATATCACCTGTCAATGGCATCCCATACCAGTATCCCTACATTGCCATTGTTGAAACACTCTGTGTTCCAGAACTCCCTGAAATTTGAAGCCCAATATAATGTCAGGGTCCCTTACTAGGGAATGGCATATAGCGATGGGTTTAAAGGTTAGATAAAGAACACGTGTTTACTTGGAAAAAATTCTACATCCTATCTTTTTCTTTTTCTTTTTTTTCCCCTAATTATTCAGCTTCTCTTCACAGGAGCCCTAGACCACAGCAATGCATATATATAATATACAGCACTCCCATACATCCACCACAAAACCTTTTCCCTTCCACAGTGCTACTTTTACACCCTATTCACATCATATTTACTTAACGTGATGTACAGAGTCTGAGACACTAGCTTTCTAACAAGGTGACATCTGTGCTTACATTATGGTGCATACTTTAGGATACACAGTTTTTTACATTCTTAGTTATCCTATGTTTTACATTATGGTTTACATTATCAGTCTGTTATCTCCTATATGTTATGGTGTAATATTACATGTTTTATATCCATCCTTGTGTACTCTCAAGAAACTCCTCTCTTACCCCCCATTTACCTTGGTTCCACACATTTAACGTCCATTTTCCCTTCCACCTTGGTGCCCACAGTGACAGCCAACCTCCGTTTCCTGAGGAGCCACTTCCAGATATAGATGGAATAGTGTTCAGGGCCTAACTTGCTCAACTGCCCCAATGCCCTGGGAGCCACCCTTTCTCTCGAGGGATACAGTTCCCTCTATTTGATGGCATTAGTCCTCCCCAGGATGTGGGTCCACCCCCACTCTCACTACTTGGGTTTCTACCCCATGGTGTCACCCACTCTGGCAGAATGAGCATTTAGACATTCCCCAGGAGCCCGTCCTGCATCAGACCCTCCCCTCTGAGCATTCTAAACAGGTAACCCTCTTTATTATATTTTGATATGATTTTCTCGGCATTTTACTCTCCACCAACACCTGACCCTCTCCTGTGTTCGTATGCTACCCTCCCTCCCCCCACTTTTGGGCAATGTTACCCATCCGTCACTCCCAGCCACCCTCAAACCCGCAAAGCCCCAACCAAAGGCAACCCCTTGCCCCCCTTTTATCTCTTCTTTGTGTTCATACTTACCACCATCTCGTCTTAAATTCCACCCCTGCAGACATCGGCTCACATCCTTCCTCCTGTAAGCCTATCATTCAGTCTTTTGCTATCTAGGGCAGCTTGGTTATTTCATATCATTGAGGTCATGTAGTATTTGTCCTTCAATGTCTGGGTTGCTTCACTCAACATAAGGTTCTCAAGATTCATCCATGTTATCACATGTGTTTGTAGTGTGTTTGTTCTTACAGCCGAGTAGTATTCCATTGTGTGTATATACCACATTTTATTGATCCACTCATCTGTTGATGGGCATTTGGGTTGATTCCAACTTTTGGCAATAGTGAACAATGCTGCTATGAACATTGGTGTACATATATCAGTTTGTGTCCTTGTTTTCAGTTCTGCTGGGTATATACCCAGCAGTGGTATTGCTGGGTCATATGGCAAATCTATGGCTAGTTTTTTGAGAAACCGCCATACTGTCCTCCAGAATGGTTGGATCCTTCTGCATTCCCACCAGCAGTGGATGAGTGTTCCCCTTCCTTCACATCCTCTCCAGCACTTGTATTCTTCTGTTTTCTTCATAGCTGCCAATCTTATGGGTGTAATTTGGTATCTCATTGTAGTTTTGATTTGCATTTCCCTGATAGCTAGAGATTTGGAACATTTTTTCATGTGCTTTTTTGCCATTTGTATTTCTTCTTCGGAGAAGTGTCTATTTAAGTCTTTTTCCCATTTTTTAAATGGGTTGTTTATCTTTTTATTTTCAAGATATAGGAGTTCTTTATATATGCAAGTTATAAGTTTCTTATCAGATATATGATTGCCAAATATTTTCTCCCACTGTGTGGGTTCCCTTTTTACCTTCTTGACAAACTCCTTTGAGGTGCAGAAGGCTTTAATTTTGAGGATGTCCCATTTATCTATTAGTTCTTTTGCTGCTCATGCTTTTGGTGAGATATTCATAAATCCATTTCCTATTACAAGGTCCTGTATATTTTTCCCTACACTGCTTTCTAAGGTTTTTATGGTCTTGGCTCTTATATTTAGGTCTTTGATCCATCTTGAGTTGATCTTTGTATAAGGTGTGAGATGGTAATCCTCTTTCATTCTTCTACATATGGCTATCCAGTTCTCCAGACACCATTTGTTGAATAGGCCACTCTCTCCCAGTTGAGAGGGTTTGGTGGCTTTATCGAATATTATGTGGCTGTATATGTGAGGTTCTGTATCAGAGCTTTCAATTCGATTCCATTGGTCTATGTGTCTCTCCTTATGCCAATACCATGCTGTTTTCACCACCGTAGCTTTGTAGTATGTTTTGAAGTCAGGTAGTGTGATTCCTCCAATTTCGTTTTTCTTTTTCAGTATGTCTTTGGCTATTCGGGGTCTCTTTCCTTTCCAAATAAATTTCATAGTTAGTTTTTCTAGTTCCTTAAAGAAGGCTGCGTTGATTTTTATTGGGATTGCATTGAATGTGTAGATCAGCTTTGGTAGGATAGACATCTTAATAATGTTCAGTCTTCCTATCCATGAACAAGGAATAGTCTTCCATTTATTCAGGTCTTCTTTGATTTCCTTGAACAATCTTGCATAGTTCTCGGTGTATAAGTTCTTTACCTCTTTAGTTAAATTTATTCCTAAGTATTTGATTTTTTTATTTACTATTGTGAATGGTATTTGTTTCTTGATTTCCTCCTGATCTTGCTCATTATTGGTGTACAGAAATGCTACTGATTTTTGCGCATTGATCTTATAACCTGCGACTTTACTAAACTCATTTATGAGTTCTAGAATCTTCGTTGTAGATCTCTCAGGGTTTTCTATGTATAGGATCATGTCATCTGCAAATAATGAAATTTTGACTTCTTCCTTTCCAATTTGAATGCCTTTTATTTCTGGTTCTTGCCTCAGTGCTTGAGCAAGTACTTCTAAGACAATGTTAAATAGGAGCGGAGACAGTGGGCATCCTTGTCTTGTTCCTGAGTTTAGAGGGAAGGAGACTAGGATTTCTCCATTGTAAACTATATTGGCTTTAGGTTTTTCATATATACTCTTTATCATGTTCAGAAAATTTCCTTGTATTCCAATCTTTTGGAGTGTTTTTATCAAGAAAGGGTGCTGTATTTTGTCAAATGCTTTTTCTGCATCAATAGATATAATCATGTGATTTTTTTCCTTCAATCTGTTTATATGGTGTATTACATTGATTGATTTTCTTATGTTGAACCATCCTTGCATACCTGGGATGAATCCCACTTGGTCGTGGTGTATAATACGTTTAATGTGTTGTTGAATACGATTAGCAAGTATTTTGTTAAGTATTTTTGCGTCTAGGTTCATTAGACAAATTGGTCTGTAATTTTCCTTTCTTGTGATGTCTTTGTTTGGCTTTGGTCCTAGGGTAATGTTCTTTCTGTTTCGATTTTTTGGAATAGTTTCAGCAGGATTGGTGTCAGTTCTTTCTGGAATGTTTTGTAGAATTCACCTGTGAAGCCATCTGGCCCTGGGCTCTTCTTAGTTGGGAGATTTTTAATAACTGATTCTATCTCTCTGCTTGTGATTGGTTTGTTAAGATCATCAATTTCTTCTTTTGTCAATATGGGCTGCTTATGTGTTTCTAGGAATTTGTCCATTTCCTCTAGATTGTCATTTTTGTTGGAATATAGTTTTTCAAAATATCCTCTTATGATAGTCTTTATTTCTGTGGGGTCAGTGGTGATATTGCCTTTCTCATTTCTTATTTTGTGTATTTGCATCTTCTCTCTTTTTTTCTTTGTTAGTGTCGGTAAAGGTTTGTCAATTTTGTTAAACTTCTCAAAAAACCAGCTCTTGGACTTGTTTATCTGTTCAAGTGCTTTCTTATTTTCTATTTCAATTAGTTCTGCTCTTATCTTTGTTATTTCCTTCCTTCTTCTTCCTGTTGGGTTACTTTGTTGTTGTTTTTCTAATTCCTTCAAATGTGCAGTTAGTTCTTCAATTTTTGCTCTTTCTTCTTTTTTGATATATGAATTTATGGCTATAAACTTCCCTCTCAGTACTGCTTTTGCTGCATCCCATAAATTTTGGTATGTTGTGTTATCATTATCATTTGTTTCAAGGTAGTCATTGATTTCTTTTGAGATTTCCTCTTTGACCCACTGTTTTTCTAAGAGTGTGCTGTTTAATTTCCAAATCGTGGTGTGAAATCTGGGCTTCTGTCCCTTGAAAATCTCCAGCTTGACTCCACTGTGGTCAGAGATAATGTTTTGTATGATTTCAATCTTTCTGAATTCGTTCAGCCTTTCTTTGTGGCCTAGCATATGATCTATCTTGGAGAATGATCCATGTGCGCATGAGAAAAATGTATATCCTGCTGTGTTTGGGTGTAATGATCTATATATGTCTATTAGATCCAGCTCCTCTAATATACTATTCAGATGTTTTGTTTCTTTGGTGATTCTCTTTTGAGATGTTCTGTCCAGAGTTGATAGTGGTGTATTAAAATCCCCTACTATAATTGTAGATGTATCTATTCTTTCACTTAGTTTTTCCAGCGTTTGCCTGACGTATTTAGAGGCACCATTGTTAGGGGCATAAATATTTATGATTGTTCGATCTTCTTGACAGATTTTCCCTTTCACTAAAATGTAGTATCCTTCTTTGTCTCTCACAATTGTTTCACATTTAAAGTCTATTTTGTCTGATATTAATATAGCTACTCCTGCCTTTTTTTGGTTATTGTTAGCTTGTATGATTGTTTTCCAGCCATTCACTTTCACCCTCCATGAGTCTCTGGATCTAAGATGTGTCTGTTGTAGACAGCATATAGATGGGTCATATTTCCTTATCCAATGTCCCAGTCTGAATCTTTTGATAGGTGAGTTTAATCCGTTGACATTCAGTGTTATTACTATCAAGAAATTATTTGTGTTAGCCATATTTTGATTGGATTTGTGTTTGTCATATTTTGTTTGTATATATTTTTTTGTCTTTTTTTGTTGTTGTTGTTGGTCTTATACTCTCCTCCAACTCTGCCTTTCCTGTTTTTTCCTTTCTTCCTGCAGAACTCCCTTTAGAATTTCTTGAAGGGGAGGTTTCTTGTTGGTATTCTCTTTCAGTTTCTGTTTGTCTGTGAATATTTTGAACTCTCCATCATGTTTGAATGCTAGTTTAGCTGGATAGAGTATTCTTGGTTGGAAATTTTTTTCCTTTAGTACCTTGACTATATCATACCACTGCCTTCTTGCCTCCATGGTTTCAGATGAGAAATCAGCACTTAATCTAATTGAGCTTCCCTTGTATGTGATGGTTTTCTTTTCTCTTGCTGCTTTTAGGATTTTCTCTTTGTCTTGAGCATTGGATAATTTGACAAGTATATGTCTTGGGGTGGGCCTGTTGGGGTTTATGACTAGTGGAGTGCACTGTGCTTCTTGGATATATACATCTGTCTCTTTCAGTAGATTTGGGAAGTTTTCAGCCATTATTTCCTGCAACACTCTTTCTGACCCCTTTCCCTTCTCTTCACCTTCTAGAATGCCTATAATACGTATGTTTGAGCATTTTGCATTGTCATTCAGGTCCCTAAGTCCTAATTGGATTTTTTCTATCTTCTTATTGACCCCTTCTACTATCTGTGTATTTCTGATGTACTGTCTTCCACATCACTAATTCTCTGCTCTGTCTCTTCTAGTCTGCTGATATTTGCTGCAAGTGTATTTTTGATTTCTTGAACTGTGGTGTTCATTCCCATCATATCTGTTATGTTTTTGCGTATGTCTGCAGTTTCCCCTCAAGTGATGTCTTCATGTTGTTAACCTCTTTCATTACTTCGTCAAATTTGTCGGTGATAAATGTTCTGAGATCTTTCATTGCTTGTGCCAAGTTTTGCTCCCCTTCGTGATTATTGGTTTGTTGATTGGATTCAGCCATGTTTTCCTGATTACTGGTTTGGTTTGTAGCTTTTTGTTGCTTTCTGGTCATCTCTTTATCTTGACGGATTTAATCAGTTCCTTAGCTTCTTTGTCTGCTCTTGGAGGTTAATTAGCTGTTATTTTTGCATAGGTGTTATATCTTCTCTTTGTCACTTTTTTCTTCTTATTCTAGTTTCTTGTTTTTGGTTAAGTTCACTTTAAAGGAAAGTATTAGTGTTGGAGAAAGGCAATTGTGTAAGCAAGGGAAAAGTGTAAAGTAGTATTGGTGATATATGTTAACAAAGCAAGAATATGAGATCTGGGAGGATGGAGGTTAGATTCATGTAAATTGTGTAGAGTATAGCAGTAGGTAGAGTACCTATTATGAGGTAGATGATTGAATATGGGAGGAATATGGTATGAGCTAGAAAGCTATTGATTTTGTGAGAGAGGGAAAGAGAAAAGAAAGCTAATAGATTCAAGAGTGGATAACAGACAGAAAACAAAACATAGGTATTAGAAATTAAGACTTAGACCCTTCATGGATCAAAGAAATGGAGGTGGGAGGTGGAATATAGGAGAGCCAGTAGATGGTGATGGATATCAAGATGTAGGGGAAAGAGGATAGTGTAGGTAGCCTAAATCAGTTCACACAGAAATGAGGCAGTGAAGGATGAGAAATCCCAGCGAATGTGAGGTGTTTCCTGCTGCACCTATTGTATAATTGAGTTAAAATAAACTAAGTAGAATATGAGGGACAAGAGGGAGAGAGACAACAGAAAAAAAGGGAGAAAAAAAGGGGGGGGAGGAAGGGACGAGAGGAAGAAAGGAAAAGAGGGTGGGCAAGGGGTGGGGAACAGGTAGGGGAAAGAAAAAAAAAACGGAACAGATATACACGAACCAGAATTAAAACACCCACTACACAGCACCTACCACACACACACAAAAAACTTAAATAACTGAGTAAAAAAAGACTTTGGGGGATACGCTGTGAGAGAAGACTAGGGGATAATGTGGTGTTAGCAATCAGGAAATTGAAAAAAGTAAAGAATAAGTCAAAATGAAAATAAAAACAAAACAAAATGAAACGATAAAGAAAAAACGCCAACATTGAAGGCTAGGGCATTTAAGGACCTCAGATGGACCTCAGTGCGTGATGGATTCAGGGTTGGAAAGTCTGAGATATTGCGGACTCAAGAGGTGTGAGTCCTGTAGTGTGGGCCACCAGAATTTAGGGAATTCAGACCTGGCAGCCTCCAATCCGGTCAACAGGAAGCCTGGGAGCCTCGCAGTGTAACACAGCCCTCAGGGATCCCCACAGCTGGGTGCCAACCCTATGGGGGAAGTCAGATCCACAAACTCTATATTGTGACTGAATCCTGCAATTCACTTACTTTGCTGGACTCTTTAGTACGTTATTTTTCACTTCAGCTTTTGGACAGCTCCCGTCCTATGATTCCAAACCACTACCACTAGAGGTCGCCTCTACACCGCAGCCACTTTACTAGTACAGATCCAAAGCCCGGCCTGTGACGCTGAAAACAGATTCGAAAACCGGAATTCTCAAGCTTCGCAGAATATTCCCTAATCGGCTTCCAGACGTGTCCCCCCCCCCCCCTTGCCGCAGCCTAGAACAATTTTCCAATTACTTCTCTTTATTGCCTACAGCCTATTTGGGTTGGAGAACGGTTGCCGGGCTTTTGGGGGTGGGGCTTCTGGCGGAAGCGCTATTGTTTATATTCTCACTCAAAAGTTTCTCCAGCTTCACAACAAAACACCGTCTATCTTCCCAAATCGATCCACAAAGGCAATCTGTCACATCAACCTGTCAACAGCTTGCCCAGTGATCGCGAACTCCTTAGCCCTTCAGAGCCATCCAAAAGCGGAACCCCAGGACAGGACCGCGGTTCCCCCCACCCCCAACAGGGAGGAGCCCGTGCTCGGGTCTCACCTGCGGGCAATAGAACCCAAATTATATCTACTAGACCAATCCTCTCCGTTACCTTTCCACCCAATCGATGTCCCGGCACTTCTGCCCTGCAAAAATCCCGAAAAAGCCTCGCCTTGGAGAACCTGCAGCCGCGCCCAACCGTCTCTTCCCGGGACAGACCACAAAGGCAAGTTCACTCAGCGACCATCTTTGTCTCCTCCCTTAAGTGTTCTTTAAGACAATTATTTGACCATATACATGATCCATTTTTTTGAGCATTTATTTTTTATTGTATTTTTGGAAGATACATAGATCACAACACATGTCATATTAAAAAATATAAGAGGTTCCCACATATCCCACATCCCACACCCACACTCCTCCCACATCAGCAACCTCTTTCATCATTGTGGCACATTCATTGCATCTGGTGAATGCATTTTGGAGCACTGTTATACCACTTGAATTATAGTTTACATTGCAGTTTACACTCTCCCCCAGTCCATTCAGTGGCTTAAGAGATGAAATATAATATCAAACATCCATTCCTGCATTATAATTTAGAACAACTCCAAGTCCCAAAAGTGCCCCCATATCACATCTCTTCTTTCCTCTCCCTGCCTTCAGCAACTACAGTGACCACTTTCTCCACATTAATGCTAGAGTTGCTTCCTTTACTAATCACAATAATTCTATAGTAGAATACCAGTAAGCCCATTCTATCCATATTTTATTTCTCCATCCTGTTGACCCTGAGATGGTGATGTCCACCCCACCACTATATCGAGAAGATTTGATCCCACATGCTTGATGCATGTGATTCTCCTGCTTGCAGTTGCAGGCACTCTTAGTCCCCTGGTGTGGTGGTTGACCATTTTGCCTCCCTTTTAGCTGACCTAGGGAAGCCAACAACCACAGAGTAGGAATTACAACTCTGCTGAGGATCAAGACCCAGCTGGCACATGGTCGGCCCAGAGATTCAGGTCTCCTGGGTATGCACCAATACCAGCACCAACCACAGGATCAGGAAAAGTGACAGAAGAGGCATATATAGAGAGGTCATATCTGAGGCCAAGTCCACCACACTCAGGAACACAAATTCCAAAGTGGGACCAACTGACAAGGCTCTGAACTCCAGAGCCAACTGCCATGACTGTTAAACCTGTGTGTCTCCGTAGCCCTGAGGAGCTCCAGTAAGTGGGTTGTATCTTCCTTGGCTGTCTCTGGGATCATGCTGAGGCATGCATAAGCACGACTCCTCTTATGACCTCCCAACTCTTTTTTGAAGACTTAGCCATATAAACTCATTTGTCTTTACCATATTCCCCTTTTATTCAAGAGGGCCAAAAAGTAGAGGGAAGAGTTGAGGAGAACAGTTGTATGTAGGAGATTGTTAGGTATGTGTTTGAAACCATAATGTTGAGAAAACACTTTAGAAAATATAATAAGACTGTATTAGCTGTTAAGCTTCTTAAGGGGCAGGGGCTGTCTGGCACAGGGGCAGGCTTCCAGGAAGGTGTGTGTGCTCATCTTGACAAAGACCCATACAATGAGTGGGAAGGTGTTACCCATCCTAGGGAGGCCTGATGTTCACAAATATTATTTTTAAAAGTCTCTTGACCTCACATCTCCCTCCAATTATGGCCTATTTAATAATTCTCCTTTACTTTACTTTATTCTTATGGAAAGAGTTGTCTATACTCACCAACTCAAAACCTTTTCTTCCCATACACTCTTAAGCTTCTTCCACTCAGGCATTACCCCAACATCCCATTGAAACTGCTATAGTCAAGATCCACAGTGGTGATCACATTCCCCAACATATTGGATCCATCCCAGTCCTCATTTTAATAGACCCATCAGCATCCTTTACATATTGATATCATCAACCTACTTGAGAAACTTTCTCTATGCACTCCATGCAATCACACTCTTTTTCTTGTCTTCCAAACACACTGCTCATTCACAGACTATTTCCTGGTCCCGCCTCATGTCCCTGCCTCAGAGATCAGTTCCTGGTCCTCTTCCATTATCCATTATTCAATACTCATTGTTTTGTTTATCAGATTTAACTGCAAAGATGCACTTAAACTTTTCAGATGTAAAGGACATAAATGTATATATCATCAGTAATTCCACACTACTCAAAATATTATAGGACATCCTACAAACAGAAAGAAAATGATAGCAGATGGAAATATCGATAACCCTAGAAGTGATATCTACATTAGTAAATATACATATTTTTTCTTATTATTTAAATCTCTTGAAATGTTAATTGATGATGTAATTTTAAAAACCCATATATTTAGTGGTGTCATCAACATGATGATGTACAACATCCCCTGGAAATATCTCCCCTCAGAATCAACTAATAAAAGTACAAATCCCACTTGCTTGGAACTCTGGAGCACAATAGAAACTGGCGAAGAAACCCACAAACACTGAATCAAAGTTAAGGAAAAAATAAAACACCCAAATCAGGTAAAAGATTTACATTCCAGACCCACCAGTCCAGAACCCTCCCCATCACTAGGTTCTGCAAAAATTAACAGTCACAAAGAGTGGCTTGACCTGGAACCCTCCTAACATGAATAAAGACCATGGAGCCACTCACAGCAGTGAGTTAAAACCATGTTATATCCAAGTAAAGGGCTCCAAGTCAAAAGGGACCCAGGACAGAACACAAGCAGCTGAGGAGTGTCACAGGGAAAAAGAGACACTGCAGCAGGACCGTTGGTAAGAAGTGCATGCACTCAAGCCTGAATCTGTTTATGACACCATGTAGAGACAAAACAGATCTTCCTGATTGACTCCATCTGGCCTCAGTGGATGGGTCACAGAACTGAAAAGTGTAATGAAAAGGGGGCCCTGAGTAAGGGAGAGAATTTAAACAAATCATGGGAACTGAGAAAAAATTCTGTGCAAAAACAAAAAAGAGTAGGTTTCCAAGGGAATGAAAAGAGGAAAGGAAGCTTTTTCCTGGAGGTAAAACAATTGCAGGCTAAAGGACCATTTTAAAAATTGTACCACATAATCTAGGGAAATAACAAAGTGCAAAAGAGCTGGCAAAATCTGAACAGTTGAACACGGGGTACTCTAAAGAATTATAATAAGTTGGAACAAGCATCATAATAGTCTTTACCCAATGCAAAATAACCATAAAACCTTAGGTATCTACACAAATAATAATCAAAAAGAGCTGATAGTGGCTATACTAATATCAGACAAAATATTCATTAAGTTAAGATGTTAGAATAGTCAAAGAATGTCAGTATAAAATAATAAAAGTCCACCAAGAAATACCAGTCATAAATAAGTATGCATCTAACCACAGTGTCACAAAATACACCAGGCAATTGCTCAAAAAACTGAAGGGAAAAAATAGACACCTCAACAGTAATGGTTGGAGACATCAATATGCCATTCTAATCAATTGATAGATCTAGATAGTGGATCAATAAGGAAACTGAGAATTTGAATAATATGATAAATGTACTAGACCAAACAGACATATACAAAAGATTGCACCCTAAAACAGCAGGATTTATATTCTTCTCAAGTGACTGTGGATCATTCTCCAGGATACACCAGATGTTTGATGACAGAAGAAGTTTCAGTAAATTGAAAACACCTGAAGTTATACAAAGCAACTTCTCTGAACAGAATGTAATAAACCTGGAAATCAAAAACAGGCAGAGAACTGGAAAATCCACAAATATAGAGAAACTAAATAAAACATTCCTAAAAAATCACTGGGTCAAAGAAGAAAATTCAGGGAAATTAGTAAGTATCTTGAGATGAATAAAAATGAGATCACAACATACCAAATGCATGCAATTCAGTGTAGATAGTGCTGAGACGGAAATTTATACTCCTAAATACCTACAGTAAATAAGAAGAGCTAAAATCAAAGACCTAATTACACACCCACAGGAACTAGGAAAAAGATAGAAAACCACATCAAAGCAAGCAGAAGAAAAGACATAACGGAGATTAGAGCGGGAATGAATGTAACTAGGGAAAAAAATGAAGAGACGGACAAAACCAAAAGTTAGTTCTTCAGAAAGATAAAAAAAAATGGACAAATACTTAACTAGACTAATGAAGAAACAAAGAGAGAAGATGAAAATAAATAAAATCAAAAATGAAAGGTGATCCATTGCTACTGATTACACAGATGTAAAAAGGATGATCAGAGGATCCTATGAACAAGGTTAATGCCTACAAATTAGACAACTTGGATGAAATGGAAAAAGTCTTAGAAACATACAGATGACCTACACTAACTCTACAGGAAATGGAAAATCTCAACAGATAAATTATAATCCAAGAGTTGAATCAGTCACCAAAAGCCTCCCAATAAAGAAAATCCCTGGGCCAGATGACTTCACAGGGGAATTCTAACAATTATTTCAAAAGAATTAATACCAAGCTTACTCAAACTTTTCCAAAAACCTTGAAGAGGAGGGAACACTACCTAACTCATTTTGTGACACCATCACTTTAAAACTAAAGTCAGATAAAGATACTACAGAAATTATACATTAACTTATTTTATAAATATGTAAGTAAAAATTCTCAAAAAAACTTGCAAATTGATTAAAACAGCACATTAACAGAATTACGCACCATGATAAAGTGGGTTTTATCCCATGTATGCAAGGGTGTTTTAATACAAGAAAATCAATTAATGTAATACACCACTTCAAGAAAGGAGAAAAAAACCATGATCATCTCATTTGACACAGAAAAGGCATTTGATAAAAATCAGCATCCTTTCTTGATTAAAAAAATTTAGAAAAATAGGCAAAAAGGCAATGTCCTCAACATGATAGAAGACCTATATGAAAACCCTACAGCTAGCAACATACTCAGTTATGAAGACTGAATGCTTTCCCTCTAAGATATAGCATAAGGCAAGAATAACCTCTGTCACCACTGTTATTCAATATTGTAAAGGAAGTTCTTGCAAAAGAAATTAAGCAAGAAAATTAAATAAAATACATCAAAAGGAAGATGTAAAACTTTCACTATTTGCAGTTGGCATGATCATAGATATACAAAGTCCCAATACTCAACAAAGTCACTAGAGATAATACACAAATTCAGCAAAGTGGCAGGGTACAAGTTCAGCAGTGTTTCTACACACCAGTAATGAACAATCTGAGGAAAAATCAAGAAAAAAATTCCATTTACAATAGCAACTAAAACAATGAAATATACAAGAATAAATTTAATTAAGGATGTGAAGGATTTATACCTGGAAAACTACAAAAATTTGCTTATCTACATCAAAGAAGATCTAAATAAATGGAAGGACATCCCATGCTCATGGATTGGAACACTCAATATTGTTAAGATGTCAATTCTATCCAATATGTTTTAAACTTTCAATCCAATCCCAATCAAAACTCCAACGGCCTACTTTACAGAAATGGAAAAGCAAATCATCAAATTTATTTGGAAGACAAAACCATCATGAAAAAGAGGAATGAAGTTGGAGGACATACACTTCCTGATATTAAAATTATTACAAAGGCATGGTGGTCAAAACAGCATGGTATTGGCACAAGGATAGATATATAGACCAATGGAATAAAATAGAAAGTTCAGAAATAAACCTTTCCATCAATGCCCAATTAAATTTTTTGGAATGATCTTTATTTTCTATATTAGAGAATTTGTGGGTTTATAGAAGAATCATGCATCAATATAGGATTCCCATAAACTGCCCACCACAAACACTTTGCATTGTTGTAGAACATTTGTTACATTGATGATAGCACATTCTTATAATTATACCATTAATTAAAAGTCCATGGTTTAACTTAGGATTCACTGTGTAGTATAGATCATAGATTTTTAATTTTATTTATTCTCTTACAGAAGATACAATCTATCACGATGATGGGAGCAAGTGTTGCTGTGGGGGGAGTGGGGGGTGGGGGCAGTGGGGTTAAATGGGACCTCATATTTTTTTAATGCAATTTTTAAAAATAAATAAATAATTAAAAAAAAGAAGATACAATCTAATATTTCTCCCTTAGATCAAATTCAGATAGATATTTCAATGCTGTTAATGGCATTCACAGCATTGTGCTACCGTCACTACCATCCATACCAAAACCTTCACATCATTCCAAAATAGGAGCTCGGTACCTTTTAAACCTCAATTTCTCATCCCCTGTCCCCACCCCATCCCATGGTAGGCTATATTCTACTCATGAGTCTATGAGTTTCCTTATTCAATTATTTCAAATCAGTGAGATCATACAATATTTATTCTATTTTGACAGTCTTACTTCATTCAACATGATATCTTGAAGGTTCATCCTGGTTGAGGATGTATAAAACTTCATTCCTTTTTATGGTTAATATTCCATGGTGTGTACACATCACATTTTGTTTATCCATTCATTGGTTGATAGACATTTGGGTTGCTCCCATATTTTGGTAATTGTGAGTAATGCCACTTTGAACATCAGTGTGCAATCTGTTTTAGTCCTTGCTTTCAACAATAAATTTGGGTATTTACCTAGCTATATGCTTTCTGACCATTTGTAAATCTTCTTTGGAGAGATGTATATTTAAATTTTTGCCCATTTTTAAACTGAGTTTTTGTCTTTTTCTTGTTAACTTAAGGATTTCTTTATATATTTTGGATATATGGAATTTTTTCTTTTGGACTAAGGAAAACTTTCAAAAATTTACTATGGCAATGACTGCAAAACTCTGTGATGAAAAGTAGAGCCATGGAGTGTACACATTAGAGAGACTGTAAAGGGCATGGGATTGTGTAACACAGTGGTAGAAAATGGACTGTGGTTAAAAGTAAAAATATGAGTGTTCTCTCACAAACTATAATAAATGTACAGTACTTATACATAATGTTAATAATAGGAGGTGTATGGAAAACATGCAAATGTATGCCAAGGACAGTAGTTAGTGGTAATGGTCTGATAGTGTTCTTTCATAACTTGTAAAAAATGAGCCAGCTCTGCCCTCTGCCTCACCAGAGGGGCATCCCTTACTTTCCAGATCATTGGGCTTATCCAGGTCAGATAAGAAGGAGGTGAGCATGGTCATCCACCACAAGATGGTCTACAACAGCAAGCAGGAGAATGCCATCCAACAGCCATGTGCTATCTAAGCACCCTCTCGATTTATAGGTGGAGTGGACATTGCCATCCCAGGGTCCTCAGGATGGAGCAATAAAATATGGATTAGAGTGGACTTACTGGTGTTCTATGACAGAATTATTGTGACTCTAGCATTGGAAGAAATTATACCATTGATGTGGAGACAGTGGCCAAGAGAATTGCTGAAGGCAGGGAGAGGGAAAAAGAGGGCATTTTTGAGACTAGGAGGTGTCATCAATGATATTGTGGGGACAGATGCAGGACATTATATGTCCTGCCATAATTGACTGAATGGACAGGGAGAGAGTGTAAACTGCAACATAACTATAATCCATGCTTTGTAGCAATGCCCCGAAATGTACTCATCAAATGCAATGAATGTGCCATATAAATGAAAGATGTTGATGTGGGAGGAGTAAGGGGTGTGGGAAGTGGGGTATATGGGAACTTATTATATTTTTTAATGTAACATTTTGTGTGACCTATGTATCTTTTTTAAAAAAAAAGATTAAATAAAGAAAAAAAAATGATCCACAACAATATATGGTGTTAGTGGAGGGGTGTTACATGGGAATTCTGCACATTATGCATGATTTTTTCTCATCTCAAACTTCTGTAAATATATATATATTTAAAAAATAAAAAATCCACTTTTCCATATTAAACAAAAAAAAACTAAAACCCAATAGGACAATGGAGGTGGTGAGGTGGTGATTCTGATGGTGGGGGAGGGGAGACAGGATGGTTTCTCCCTGTATAGATGAACAATAGGTAAAATTAAAAAAACATTAAAATGTGACTGAAAACTTTCCCCTAAAATCAGGAACAAGACAAGGATGTCCACGGTCATCACTGTTATTCCATATACTGGAAGTACTTGTTAGAGGAACTCGACAAGAAAAGAAATAATAGGCATTCTGATTGGAAAGGAATATTTCCCTATTTGCAGATGACATGATCATATATACAGAAAATCCTGAAAAGTACAGAACAAAACCCATAGGGTTAATATATGAATTTGGCACAGTGACTGGATATGATATCAGCCACCAATAATCAGTAGTGTTTCTATACACAAGCAGTGACCAATTGGAAGAAGAATTCAAGACAAAATTCCATTTACAATAGCAACAAATGAATAAAATATCTAAGAATAAATCTGCCAATGATTTAAAGGACTTTTACAGTAAAAACTATACAACATTACCAAAAGAAATCAAAGAAGACCTAAATAAATGGAAGGACATTCTCTGTTCTTGGAACTAAGTATTTCCAAATGCCAGTGCTATCCAAAGCAATTTGTAGATTCAATGCAATCCAATCAAAATTCCAACAACCTTCTTTGCAGAAATGGAAAAGCCAGTTATGAAATTTATATGTCCTTCTTAAAGCACAACACCCACCCCAAGTAACAGCATCTGCAACTGCAATCAAAATAGCTCCATTCATCTGCTCCACGGGATCTAAGCTTCTTCTCAGTTAGAAGCAGTAGGCATCAGTATCGTGGAGTCCTCAAGAATGGGGTATGTACAATGGATTAAAGTAGATTTATTACTATTCTACCATAGACTTATTATTATTCTAGAAATGGAAGAACTCTTATCATTGTCCACCAGAGATTCTGAGGGATGGGAGAGGGAAGAATGGGTGTAATATTGGGGAATTTTCAGGACTTTGGGGTTGTCCTGAATGACATTGCAGTAATGGATGCAGACCTTTGTATAGTTTGTCATAACCTACAAACTTGTGCAGAAAAAGGTGTAAATTATAATGTAAACTGTAGTCCATAGATAGTAGCAATGCTTCAATGTGTGTTCATCAATTGTAACAAATGTTCTGCACTAATGAGGGATGTTTTTTATGTAAGAAAGTGAGGGAGAGGGAAATGGGGCATATGCAATCCCTCATATTTTAATGTAATATTTATGTAATATAAATCTTCTTTAAAAATAGAAAAAAAATTTAAAAAAAACTTTATATGGAAGTGTAAGGTGCCCTAATAATTAAAGCGATGTTTAAAAAGAAGAATAAAGTTGGAGAACTCACACTTAAGATTTTAAGAACTTATGACAAAGCCACAGCAATCAAAACAGCAAATTATTGGCCCAAGGACAGACATATAGGCCAATGGAATAGAACTGAGAGCTCAGAATTCAACCCTCACGTTTGTAGCCAACTAATTTTTTTTTTTAGGATTTCACAATTTTATTGAGAGATGCATTAATTAAGCAGCATCCATTTATAAAAGTAGAAGGGCGCTCCCTCAAATAATTTTTGACAAGGTGGTAAATACCACTCAACTGGTAAAGAATAATCTCTTCAGAAAATGGTGCTAGGGAACCTGAATCTCCATTTGAAAAAAAAAATGAAGGAGGATTCTACGTGACACCACATGCTACAAAAACCAACTCAAAATGCTTCAAAGACCTTAATATAAGAGAGAGAACTACCAAACTCCTAGGTTAAAATATAGGGAAGTGGGAAACGGACTTGGCCCAGTGGTTAGGGTGTCCGCCTACCACATGGGAGGTCCGCGGTTCAAACCCTGGGCCTCCTTGACCCGTGTGGAGCTGGCCCATGTGCAGTGCTGATGCGTACAATGAGTGCCATGCCACACAGGGGTGTCCCCTGTGTAGGGGAGCCCCACGCACAAGGAGTGCACCCCGTAAGGAGAGCCGCCCAGTGTGAAAGAAAGTGCAGCCTGCCCAGGAATGGCGCCACTTACACTTCCCGCTGATGACAACAGAAGCAGACAAAGAAACAAGATGCAGCAAATAGACACAAAGAACAGACAACTGGGGGAGGGTGGGGGAATTAAATAAATAAATAAAATCTTTTAAAAAAAAAAAAAAATATATATATATATATATAGGGAAGCATCTTCAGGACCTTGTGTTAGCCAATGGTTTCTTAGACTTTAAACCCAAAGCATAAGAAAGAAAAGAAAAACAGAAAAATGGGACCTCATCAAAATTAAAAACTTGTGTGCTTCAAAGAACTTTATCATGAAAGTAAAATGACAACTTCCATATGGCAGAAAATATTTGGAAACCACATATCCAATAAAGATTTACTATCCAGCACCCATGTGGAATCTAAGCCCTCACTTGACATAGGTGTGCAATGGACACAACCAATCCAATGTCCACAGAGAAAATGTGGAATGGGTGTGGGAACGGTAGCCATGGGGGCTGCTGGGTGTGGGGAACGGGAGGAAGAGATGAGATGTGGAGGTGTTTTCAGGACGTGGAGTTGTCCTGGATAGTGCTTCACGGACAATTACGGGACACTGTAGATCCCCCCAGGGCCCACTGGATGGAACGTGAGAGAGTCTGGGCTATGATGTGGACCATTGACTATGGGGTGCAGTGATGCTCAGAGATGAACTTACCAGGTGCAATGGATGTGTCACAATGATGGGAGGGAGTGTTGCTGTGGGGGGAGTGGGGGGCAGGGGCGGTGGGGTTGAATGGGACCTCATATATTTTTTTTAATGTAAGTAAAAAAATAATAATAATAAATAAATATTTTAAAAATAAAGATTTACTATCCAAAATATATAAAGAAATCCTTAAGTTAACAAGAAAAAGACAAAAACTCAGTTTAAAAATGGGCAAAAATTTAAATATACATCTCTCCAAAGAAGATTTACAAATGGTCAGAAAGCATATAGCTAGGTAAATACCCAAATTTATTGTTGAAAGCAAGGACTAAAACAGATTGCACACTGATGTTCAAAGTGGCATTACTCACAATTACCAAAATATGGGAGCAACCCAAATGTCTATCAACCAATGAATGGATAAACAAAATGTGATGTGTACACACCATGGAATATTAACCATAAAAAGGAATGAAGTTTTATACATCCTCAACCAGGATGAACCTTCAAGATATCATGTTGAATGAAGTAAGACTGTCAAAATAGAATAAATATTGTATGATCTCACTGATTTGAAATAATTGAATAAGGAAACTCATAGACTCATGAGTAGAATATAGCCTACCATGGGATGGGGTGGGGACAGGGGATGAGAAATTGAGGTTTAAAAGGTACCGAGCTCCTATTTTGGAATGATGTGAAGGTTTTGGTATGGATGGTAGTGACGGTAGCACAATGCTGTGAATGCCATTAACAGCATTGAAATATCTATCTGAATTTGATCTAAGGGAGAAATATTAGATTGTATCTTCTTTTTTTTAATTATTTATTTATTTTTAAAAATTGCATTAAAAAAATATGAGGTCCCATTTAACCCCACTGCCCCCACCCCCCACTCCCCCCACAGCAACACTTGCTCCCATCATCGTGATAGATTGTATCTTCTGTAAGAGAATAAATAAAATTAAAAATCTATGATCTATACTACACAGTGAATCCTAAGTTAAACCATGGACTTTTAATTAATGGTATAATTATAAGAATGTGCTATCATCAATGTAACAAATGTTCTACAACAATGCAAAGTGTTTGTGGTGGGCAGTTTATGGGAATCCTATATTGATGCATGATTCTTCTATAAACCCACAAATTCTCTAATATAGAAAATAAAGATCATTCCAAAAAATTTAATTGGGCATTGATGGAAAGGTTTATTTCTGAACTTTCTATTTTATTCCATTGGTCTATATATCTATCCTTGTGCCAATACCATGCTGTTTTGACCACCATGCCTTTGTAATAATTTTAATATCAGGAAGTGTATGTCCTCCAACTTCATTCCTCTTTTTCATGATGGTTTTGTCTTCCAAATAAATTTGATGATTTGCTTTTCCATTTCTGTAAAGTAGGCCGTTGGAGTTTTGATTGGGATTGGATTGAAAGTTTAAAACATATTGGATAGAATTGACATCTTAACAATATTGAGTGTTCCAATCCATGAGCATGGGATGTCCTTCCATTTATTTAGATCTTCTTTGATGTAGATAAGCAAATTTTTGTAGTTTTCCAGGTATAAATCCTTCACATCCTTAATTAAATTTATTCTTGTATATTTCATTGTTTTAGTTGCTATTGTAAATGGAATTTTTTTCTTGATTTTTCCTCAGATTGTTCATTACTGGTGTGTAGAAACACTGCTGAACTTGTACCCTGCCACTTTGCTGAATTTGTGTATTATCTCTAGTGACTTTGTTGAGTATTGGGACTTTGTATATCTATGATCATGCCAACTGCAAATAGTGAAAGTTTTACATCTTCCTTTTGATGTATTTTATTTAATTTTCTTGCTTAATTTCTTTTGCAAGAACTTCCTTTACAATATTGAATAACAGTGGTGACAGAGGTTATTCTTGCCTTATGCTATATCTTAGAGGGAAAGCATTCAGTCTTCATAACTGAGTATGTTGCTAGCTGTAGGGTTTTCATATAGGTCTTCTATCATGTTGAGGACATTGCCTTTTTGCCTATTTTTCTAAATTTTTTTAATCAAGAAAGGATGCTGATTTTTATCAAATGCCTTTTCTGTGTCAAATGAGATGATCATGGTTTTTTTCTCCTTTCTTGAAGTGGTGTATTACATTAATTGATTTTCTTGTATTAAAACACCCTTGCATACATGGGATAAAACCCACTTTATCATGGTGCGTAATTCTGTTAATGTGCTGTTTTAATCAATTTGCAAGTTTTTTTGAGAATTTTTACTTACATATTTATAAAATAAGTTAATGTATAATTTCTGTAGTATCTTTATCTGACTTTAGTTTTAAAGTGATGGTGTCACAAAATGAGTTAGGTAGTGTTCCCTCCTCTTCAAGGTTTTTGGAAAAGTTTGAGTAAGCTTGGTATTAATTCTTTTGAAATAATTGTTAGAATTCCCCTGTGAAGTCATCTGGCCCAGGGATTTTCTTTATTGGGAGGCTTTTGGTGACTGATTCAACTCTTGGATTATAATTTATCTGTTGAGATTTTCCATTTCCTGTAGAGTTAGTGTAGGTCATCTGTATGTTTCTAAGACTTTTTCCATTTCATCCAAGTTGTCTAATTTGTAGGCATTAACCTTGTTCATAGGATCCTCTGATCATCCTTTTTACATCTGTGTAATCAGTAGCAATGGATCACCTTTCATTTTTGATTTTATTTATTTTCATCTTCTCTCTTTGTTTCTTCATTAGTCTAGTTAAGTATTTGTCCATTTTTTTTTATCTTTCTGAAGAACTAACTTTTGGTTTTGTCCGTCTCTTCATTTTTTTCCCTAGTTACATTCATTCCCGCTCTAATCTCCGTTATGTCTTTTCTTCTGCTTGCTTTGATGTGGTTTTCTATCTTTTTCCTAGTTCCTGTGGGTGTGTAATTAGGTCTTTGATTTTAGCTCTTCTTATTTACTGTAGGTATTTAGGAGTATAAATTTCCGTCTCAGCACTATCTACACTGAATTGCATGCATTTGGTATGTTGTGATCTCATTTTTATTCATCTCAAGATACTTACTAATTTCCCTGAATTTTCTTCTTTGACCCAGTGATTTTTTAGGAATGTTTTATTTAGTTTCTCTATATTTGTGGATTTTCCAGTTCTCTGCCTGTTTTTGATTTCCAGGTTTATTACATTCTGTTCAGAGAAGTTGCTTTGTATAACTTCAGGTGTTTTCAATTTACTGAAACTTCTTCTGTCATCAAACATCTGGTGTATCCTGGAGAATGATCCACAGTCACTTGAGAAGAATATAAATCCTGCTGTTTTAGGGTGCAATCTTTTGTATATGTCTGTTTGGTCTAGTACATTTATCATATTATTCAAATTCTCAGTTTCCTTATTGATCCACTATCTAGATCTATCAATTGATTAGAATGGCATATTGATGTCTCCAACCATTACTGTTGAGGTGTCTATTTTTTCCCTTCAGTTTTTTGAGCAATTGCCTGGTGTATTTTGTGACACTGTGGTTAGATGCATACTTATTTATGACTGGTATTTCTTGGTGGACTTTTATTATTTTATACTGACATTCTTTGACTATTCTAACATCTTAACTTAATGAATATTTTGTCTGATATTAGTATAGCCACTATCAGCTCTTTTTGATTATTATTTGTGTAGATACCTAAGGTTTTATGGTTATTTTGCATTGGGTAAAGACTATTATGATGCTTGTTCCAACTTATTATAATTCTTTAGAGTACCCCGTGTTCAACTGTTCAGATTTTGCCAGCTCTTTTGCACTTTGTTATTTCCCTAGATTATGTGGTACAATTTTTAAAATGGTCCTTTAGCCTGCAATTGTTTTACCTCCAGGAAAAAGCTTCCTTTCCTCTTTTCATTCCCTTGGAAACCTACTCTTTTTTGTTTTTGCACAGAATTTTTTCTCAGTTCCCATGATTTGTTTAAATTCTCTCCCTTACTCAGGGCCCCCTTTTCATTACACTTTTCAGTTCTGTGACCCATCCACTGAGGCCAGATGGAGTCAATCAGGAAGATCTGTTTTGTCTCTACATGGTGTCATAAACAGATTCAGGCTTGAGTGCATGCACTTCTTACCAACGGTCCTGCTGCAGTGTCTCTTTTTCCCTGTGACACTCCTCAGCTGCTTGTGTTCTGTCCTGGGTCCCTTTTGACTTGGAGCCCTTTACTTGGATATAACATGGTTTTAACTCACTGCTGTGAGTGGCTCCATGGTCTTTATTCATGTTAGGAGGGTTCCAGGTCAAGCCACTCTTTGTGACTGTTAATTTTTGCAGAACCTAGTGATGGGGAGGGTTCTGGACTGGTGGGTCTGGAATGTAAATCTTTTACCTGATTTGGGTGTTTTATTTTTTCCTTAACTTTGATTCAGTGTTTGTGGGTTTCTTCGCCAGTTTCTATTGTGCTCCAGAGTTCCAAGCAAGTGGGATTTGTACTTTTATTAGTTGATTCTGAGGGGAGATATTTCCAGGGGATGTTGTACATCATCATGTTGATGACACCACTAAATATATGGGTTTTTAAAATTACATCATCAATTAACATTTCAAGAGATTTAAATAATAAGAAAAAATATGTATATTTACTAATGTAGATATCACTTCTAGGGTTATCGATATTTCCATCTGCTATCATTTTCTTTCTGTTTGTAGGATGTCCTATAATATTTTGAGTAGTGTGGAATTACTGATGATATATACATTTATGTCCTTTACATCTGAAAAGTTTAAGTGCATCTTTGCAGTTAAATCTGATAAACAAAACAATGAGTATTGAATAATGGATAATGGAAGAGGACCAGGAACTGATCTCTGAGGCAGGGACATGAGGCGGGACCAGGAAATAGTCTGTGAATGAGCAGTGTGTTTGGAAGACAAGAAAAAGAGTGTGATTGCATGGAGTGCATAGAGAAAGTTTCTCAAGTAGGTTGATGATATCAATATGTAAAGGATGCTGATGGGTCTATTAAAATGAGGACTGGGATGGATCCAATATGTTGGGGAATGTGATCACCACTGTGGATCTTGACTATAGCAGTTTCAATGGGATGTTGGGGTAATGCCTGAGTGGAAGAAGCTTAAGAGTGTATGGGAAGAAAAGGTTTTGAGTTGGTGAGTATAGACAACTCTTTCCATAAGAATAAAGTAAAGTAAAGGAGAATTATTAAATAGGCCATAATTGGAGGGAGATGTGAGGTCAAGAGACTTTTAAAAATAATATTTGTGAACATCAGGCCTCCCTAGGATGGGTAACACCTTCCCACTCATTGTATGGGTCTTTGTCAAGATGAGCACACACACCTTCCAGGAAGCCTGCCCCTGTGCCAGACAGCCCCTGCCCCTTAAGAAGCTTAACAGCTAATACAGTCTTATTATATTTTCTAAAGTGTTTTCTCAACATTATGGTTTCAAACACATACCTAACAATCTCCTACATACAACTGTTCTCCTCAACTCTTCCCTCTACTTTTTGGCCCTCTTGAATAAAAGGGGAATATGGTAAAGACAAATGAGTTTATATGGCTAAGTCTTCAAAAAAGAGTTGGGAGGTCATAAGAGGAGTCGTGCTTATGCATGCCTCAGCATGATCCCAGAGACAGCCAAGGAAGATACAACCCACTTACTGGAGCTCCTCAGGGCTACGGAGACACACAGGTTTAACAGTCATGGCAGTTGGCTCTGGAGTTCAGAGCCTTGTCAGTTGGTCCCACTTTGGAATTTGTGTTCCTGAGTGTGGTGGACTTGGCCTCAGATATGACCTCTCTATATATGCCTCTTCTGTCACTTTTCCTGATCCTGTGGTTGGTGCTGGTATTGGTGCATACCCAGGAGACCTGAATCTCTGGGCCGACCATGTGCCAGCTGGGTCTTGATCCTCAGCAGAGTTGTAATTCCTACTCTGTGGTTGTTGGCTTCCCTAGGTCAGCTAAAAGGGAGGCAAAATGGTCAACCACCACACCAGGGGACTAAGAGTGCCTGCAACTGCAAGCAGGAGAATCACATGCATCAAGCATGTGGGATCAAATCTTCTCGATATAGTGGTGGGGTGGACATCACCATCTCAGGGTCAACAGGATGGAGAAATAAAATATGGATAGAATGGGCTTACTGGTATTCTACTATAGAATTATTGTGATTAGTAAAGGAAGCAACTCTAGCATTAATGTGGAGAAAGTGGTCACTGTAGTTGCTGAAGGCAGGGAGAGGAAAGAAGAGATGTGATATGGGGGCACTTTTGGGACTTGGAGTTGTTCTAAATTATAATGCAGGAATGGATGTTTGATATTATATTTCATCTCTTAAGCCACTGAATGGACTGGGGGAGAGTGTAAACTGCAATGTAAACTATAATTCAAGTGGTATAACAGTGCTCCAAAATGCATTCACCAGATGCAATGAATGTGCCACAATGATGAAAGAGGTTGCTGATGTGGGAGGAGTGTGGGTGTGGGATGTGGGATATGTGGGAACCTCTTATATTTTTTAATATGACATGTGTTGTGATCTATGTATCTTCCAAAAATACAATAAAAAATAAATGCTCAAAAAAATGGATCATGTATATGGTCAAATAATTGTCTTAAAGAACACTTAAGGGAGGAGACAAAGATGGTCGCTGAGTGAACTTGCCTTTGTGGTCTGTCCCGGGAAGAGACGGTTGGGCGCGGCTGCAGGTTCTCCAAGGCGAGGCTTTTTCGGGATTTTTGCAGGGCAGAAGTGCCGGGACATCGATTGGGTGGAAAGGTAACGGAGAGGATTGGTCTAGTAGATATAATTTGGGTTCTATTGCCCGCAGGTGAGACCCGAGCACGGGCTCCTCCCTGTTGGGGGTGGGGGGAACCGCGGTCCTGTCCTGGGGTTCCGCTTTTGGATGGCTCTGAAGGGCTAAGGAGTTCGCGATCACTGGGCAAGCTGTTGACAGGTTGATGTGACAGATTGCCTTTGTGGATCGATTTGGGAAGATAGACGGTGTTTTGTTGTGAAGCTGGAGAAACTTTTGAGTGAGAATATAAACAATAGCGCTTCCGCCAGAAGCCCCACCCCCAAAAGCCCGGCAACCGTTCTCCAACCCAAATAGGCTGTAGGCAATAAAGAGAAGTAATTGGAAAATTGTTCTAGGCTGCGGCAAGGGGGGGGGGGGGACACGTCTGGAAGCCGATTAGGGAATATTCTGCGAAGCTTGAGAATTCCGGTTTTCGAATCTGTTTTCAGCGTCACAGGCCGGGCTTTGGATCTGTACTAGTAAAGTGGCTGCGGTGTAGAGGCGACCTCTAGTGGTAGTGGTTTGGAATCATAGGACGGGAGCTGTCCAAAAGCTGAAGTGAAAAATAACGTACTAAAGAGTCCAGCAAAGTAAGTGAATTGCAGGATTCAGTCACAATATAGAGTTTGTGGATCTGACTTCCCCCATAGGGTTGGCACCCAGCTGTGGGGATCCCTGAGGGCTGTGTTACACTGCGAGGCTCCCAGGCTTCCTGTTGACCGGATTGGAGGCTGCCAGGTCTGAATTCCCTAAATTCTGGTGGCCCACACTACAGGACTCACACCTCTTGAGTCCGCAATATCTCAGACTTTCCAACCCTGAATCCATCACGCACTGAGGTCCATCTGAGGTCCTTAAATGCCCTAGCCTTCAATGTTGGCGTTTTTTCTTTATCGTTTCATTTTGTTTTGTTTTTATTTTCATTTTGACTTATTCTTTACTTTTTTCAATTTCCTGATTGCTAACACCACATTATCCCCTAGTCTTCTCTCACAGCGTATCCCCCAAAGTCTTTTTTTACTCAGTTATTTAAGTTTTTTGTGTGTGTGTGGTAGGTGCTGTGTAGTGGGTGTTTTAATTCTGGTTCGTGTATATCTGTTCCGTTTTTTTTTTCTTTCCCCTACCTGTTCCCCACCCCTTGCCCACCCTCTTTTCCTTTCTTCCTCTCGTCCCTTCCTCCCCCCCCTTTTTTTCTCCCTTTTTTTCTGTTGTCTCTCTCCCTCTTGTCCCTCATATTCTACTTAGTTTATTTTAACTCAATTATACAATAGGTGCAGCAGGAAACACCTCACATTCGCTGGGATTTCTCATCCTTCACTGCCTCATTTCTGTGTGAACTGATTTAGGCTACCTACACTATCCTCTTTCCCCTACATCTTGATATCCATCACCATCTACTGGCTCTCCTATATTCCACCTCCCACCTCCATTTCTTTGATCCATGAAGGGTCTAAGTCTTAATTTCTAATACCTATGTTTTGTTTTCTGTCTGTTATCCACTCTTGAATCTATTAGCTTTCTTTTCTCTTTCCCTCTCTCACAAAATCAATAGCTTTCTAGCTCATACCATATTCCTCCCATATTCAATCATCTACCTCATAATAGGTACTCTACCTACTGCTATACTCTACACAATTTACATGAATCTAACCTCCATCCTCCCAGATCTCATATTCTTGCTTTGTTAACATATATCACCAATACTACTTTACACTTTTCCCTTGCTTACACAATTGCCTTTCTCCAACACTAATACTTTCCTTTAAAGTGAACTTAACCAAAAACAAGAAACTAGAATAAGAAGAAAAAAGTGACAAAGAGAAGATATAACACCTATGCAAAAATAACAGCTAATTAACCTCCAAGAGCAGACAAAGAAGCTAAGGAACTGATTAAATCCATCAAGATAAAGAGATGACCAGAAAGCAACAAAAAGCTACAAACCAAACCAGTAATCAGGAAAACATGGCTGAATCCAATCAACAAACCAATAATCACGAAGGGGAGCAAAACTTGGCACAAGCAATGAAAGATCTCAGAACATTTATCACCGACAAATTTGACGAAGTAATGAAAGAGGTTAACAACATGAAGACATCACTTGAGGGGAAACTGCAGACATACGCAAAAACATAACAGATATGATGGGAATGAACACCACAGTTCAAGAAATCAAAAATACACTTGCAGCAAATATCAGCAGACTAGAAGAGACAGAGCAGAGAATTAGTGATGTGGAAGACAGTACATCAGAAATACACAGATAGTAGAAGGGGTCAATAAGAAGATAGAAAAAATCCAATTAGGACTTAGGGACCTGAATGACAATGCAAAATGCTCAAACATACGTATTATAGGCATTCTAGAAGGTGAAGAGAAGGGAAAGGGGTCAGAAAGAGTGTTGCAGGAAATAATGGCTGAAAACTTCCCAAATCTACTGAAAGAGACAGATGTATATATCCAAGAAGCACAGTGCACTCCACTAGTCATAAACCCCAACAGGCCCACCCCAAGACATATACTTGTCAAATTATCCAATGCTCAAGACAAAGAGAAAATCCTAAAAGCAGCAAGAGAAAAGAAAACCATCACATACAAGGGAAGCTCAATTAGATTAAGTGCTGATTTCTCATCTGAAACCATGGAGGCAAGAAGGCAGTGGTATGATATAGTCAAGGTACTAAAGGAAAAAAATTTCCAACCAAGAATACTCTATCCAGCTAAACTAGCATTCAAACATGATGGAGAGTTCAAAATATTCACAGACAAACAGAAACTGAAAGAGAATACCAACAAGAAACCTCCCCTTCAAGAAATTCTAAAGGGAGTTCTGCAGGAAGAAAGGAAAAAACAGGAAAGGCAGAGTTGGAGGAGAGTATAAGACCAACAACAACAACAAAAAAAGACAAAAAAATATATACAAACAAAATATGACAAACACAAATCCAATCAAAATATGGCTAACACAAATAATTTCTTGATAGTAATAACACTGAATGTCAACGGATTAAACTCACCTATCAAAAGATTCAGACTGGGACATTGGATAAGGAAATATGACCCATCTATATGCTGTCTACAACAGACACATCTTAGATCCAGAGACTCATGGAGGGTGAAAGTGAATGGCTGGAAAACAATCATACAAGCTAACAATAACCAAAAAAAGGCAGGAGTAGCTATATTAATATCAGACAAAATAGACTTTAAATGTGAAACAATTGTGAGAGACAAAGAAGGATACTACATTTTAGTGAAAGGGAAAATCTGTCAAGAAGATCGAACAATCATAAATATTTATGCCCCTAACAATGGTGCCTCTAAATACGTCAGGCAAACGCTGGAAAAACTAAGTGAAAGAATAGATACATCTACAATTATAGTAGGGGATTTTAATACACCACTATCAACTCTGGACAGAACATCTCAAAAGAGAATCACCAAAGAAACAAAACATCTGAATAGTATATTAGAGGAGCTGGATCTAATAGACATATATAGATCATTACACCCAAACACAGCAGGATATACATTTTTCTCATGCGCACATGGATCATTCTCCAAGATAGATCATATGCTAGGCCACAAAGAAAGGCTGAACGAATTCAGAAAGATTGAAATCATACAAAACATTATCTCTGACCACAGTGGAGTCAAGCTGGAGATTTTCAAGGGACAGAAGCCCAGATTTCACACCACGATTTGGAAATTAAACAGCACACTCTTAGAAAAACAGTGGGTCAAAGAGGAAATCTCAAAAGAAATCAATGACTACCTTGAAACAAATGATAATGATAACACAACATACCAAAATTTATGGGATGCAGCAAAAGCAGTACTGAGAGGGAAGTTTATAGCCATAAATTCATATATCAAAAAAGAAGAAAGAGCAAAAATTGAAGAACTAACTGCACATTTGAAGGAATTAGAAAAACAACAACAAAGTAACCCAACAGGAAGAAGAAGGAAGGAAATAACAAAGATAAGAGCAGAACTAATTGAAATAGAAAATAAGAAAGCACTTGAACAGATAAACAAGTCCAAGAGCTGGTTTTTTGAGAAGTTTAACAAAATTGACAAACCTTTACCGACACTAACAAAGAAAAAAAGAGAGAAGATGCAAATACACAAAATAAGAAATGAGAAAGGCAATATCACCACTGACCCCACAGAAATAAAGACTATCATAAGAGGATATTTTGAAAAACTATATTCCAACAAAAATGACAATCTAGAGGAAATGGACAAATTCCTAGAAACACATAAGCAGCCCATATTGACAAAAGAAGAAATTGATGATCTTAACAAACCAATCACAAGCAGAGAGATAGAATCAGTTATTAAAAATCTCCCAACTAAGAAGAGCCCAGGGCCAGATGGCTTCACAGGTGAATTCTACAAAACATTCCAGAAAGAACTGACACCAATCCTGCTGAAACTATTCCAAAAAATCGAAACAGAAAGAACATTACCCTAGGACCAAAGCCAAACAAAGACATCACAAGAAAGGAAAATTACAGACCAATTTGTCTAATGAACCTAGACGCAAAAATACTTAACAAAATACTTGCTAATCGTATTCAACAACACATTAAACGTATTATACACCACGACCAAGTGGGATTCATCCCAGGTATGCAAGGATGGTTCAACATAAGAAAATCAATCAATGTAATACACCATATAAACAGATTGAAGGAAAAAAATCACATGATTATATCTATTGATGCAGAAAAAGCATTTGACAAAATACAGCACCCTTTCTTGATAAAAACACTCCAAAAGATTGGAATACAAGGAAATTTTCTGAACATGATAAAGAGTATATATGAAAAACCTAAAGCCAATATAGTTTACAATGGAGAAATCCTAGTCTCCTTCCCTCTAAACTCAGGAACAAGACAAGGATGCCCACTGTCTCCGCTCCTATTTAACATTGTCTTAGAAGTACTTGCTCAAGCACTGAGGCAAGAACCAGAAATAAAAGGCATTCAAATTGGAAAGGAAGAAGTCAAAATTTCATTATTTGCAGATGACATGATCCTATACATAGAAAACCCTGAGAGATCTACAACGAAGATTCTAGAACTCATAAATGAGTTTAGTAAAGTCGCAGGTTATAAGATCAATGCGCAAAAATCAGTAGCATTTCTGTACACCAATAATGAGCAAGATCAGGAGGAAATCAAGAAACAAATACCATTCACAATAGTAAATAAAAAAATCAAATACTTAGGAATAAATTTAACTAAAGAGGTAAAGAACTTATACACCGAGAACTATGCAAGATTGTTCAAGGAAATCAAAGAAGACCTGAATAAATGGAAGACTATTCCTTGTTCATGGATAGGAAGACTGAACATTATTAAGATGTCTATCCTACCAAAGCTGATCTACACATTCAATGCAATCCCAATAAAAATCAACGCAGCCTTCTTTAAGGAACTAGAAAAACTAACTATGAAATTTATTTGGAAAGGAAAGAGACCCCGAATAGCCAAAGACATACTGAAAAAGAAAAACGAAATTGGAGGAATCACACTACCTGACTTCAAAACATACTACAAAGCTACGGTGGTGAAAACAGCATGGTATTGGCATAAGGAGAGACACATAGACCAATGGAATCGAATTGAAAGCTCTGATACAGAACCTCACATATACAGCCACATAATATTCGATAAAGCCACCAAACCCTCTCAACTGGGAGAGAGTGGCCTATTCAACAAATGGTGTCTGGAGAACTGGATAGCCATATGTAGAAGAATGAAAGAGGATTACCATCTCACACCTTATACAAAGATCAACTCAAGATGGATCAAAGACCTAAATATAAGAGCCAAGACCATAAAAACCTTAGAAAGCAGTGTAGGGAAAAATATACAGGACCTTGTAATAGGAAATGGATTTATGAATATCTCACCAAAAGCATGAGCAGCAAAAGAACTAATAGATAAATGGGACATCCTCAAAATTAAAGCCTTCTGCACCTCAAAGGAGTTTGTCAAGAAGGTAAAAAGGGAACCCACACAGTGGGAGAAAATATTTGGCAATCATATATCTGATAAGAAACTTATAACTTGCATATATAAAGAACTCCTATATCTTGAAAATAAAAAGATAAACAACCCATTTAAAAAATGGGAAAAAGACTTAAATAGACACTTCTCCGAAGAAGAAATACAAATGGCAAAAAAGCACATGAAAAAATGTTCCAAATCTCTAGCTATCAGGGAAATGCAAATCAAAACTACAATGAGATACCAAATTACACCCATAAGATTGGCAGCTATGAAGAAAACAGAAGAATACAAGTGCTGGAGAGGATGTGAAGGAAGGGGAACACTCATCCACTGCTGGTGGGAATGCAGAAGGATCCAACCATTCTGGAGGACAGTATGGCGGTTTCTCAAAAAACTAGCCATAGATTTGCCATATGACCCAGCAATACCACTGCTGGGTATATACCCAGCAGAACTGAAAACAAGGACACAAACTGATATATGTACACCAATGTTCATAGCAGCATTGTTCACTATTGCCAAAAGTTGGAATCAACCCAAATGCCCATCAACAGATGAGTGGATCAATAAAATGTGGTATATACACACAATGGAATACTACTCGGCTGTAAGAACAAACACACTACAAACACATGTGATAACATGGATGAATCTTGAGAACCTTATGTTGAGTGAAGCAACCCAGACATTGAAGGACAAATACTACATGGCCTCAATGATATGAAATAACCAAGCTGCCCTAGATAGCAAAAGACTGAATGATAGGCTTACAGGAGGAAGGATGTGAGCCGATGTCTGCAGGGGTGGAATTTAAGACGAGATGGTGGTAAGTATGAACACAAAGAAGAGATAAAAGGGGGGCAAGGGGTTGCCTTTGGTTGGGGCTTTGCGGGTTTGAGGGTGGCTGGGAGTGACGGATGGGTAACATTGCCCAAAAGTGGGGGGAGGGAGGGTAGCATACGAACACAGGAGAGGGTCAGGTGTTGGTGGAGAGTAAAATGCCGAGAAAATCATATCAAAATATAATAAAGAGGGTTACCTGTTTAGAATGCTCAGAGGGGAGGGTCTGATGCAGGACGGGCTCCTGGGGAATGTCTAAATGCTCATTCTGCCAGAGTGGGTGACACCATGGGGTAGAAACCCAAGTAGTGAGAGTGGGGGTGGACCCACATCCTGGGGAGGACTAATGCCATCAAATAGAGGGAACTGTATCCCTCGAGAGAAAGGGTGGCTCCCAGGGCATTGGGGCAGTTGAGCAAGTTAGGCCCTGAACACTATTCCATCTATATCTGGAAGTGGCTCCTCAGGAAACGGAGGTTGGCTGTCACTGTGGGCACCAAGGTGGAAGGGAAAATGGACGTTAAATGTGTGGAACCAAGGTAAATGGGGGGTAAGAGAGGAGTTTCTTGAGAGTACACAAGGATGGATATAAAACATGTAATATTACACCATAACATATAGGAGATAACAGACTGATAATGTAAACCATAATGTAAAACATAGGATAACTAAGAATGTAAAAAACTGTGTATCCTAAAGTATGCACCATAATGTAAGCACAGATGTCACCTTGTTAGAAAGCTAGTGTCTCAGACTCTGTACATCACGTTAAGTAAATATGATGTGAATAGGGTGTAAAAGTAGCACTGTGGAAGGGAAAAGGTTTTGTGGTGGATGTATGGGAGTGCTGTATATTATATATATGCATTGCTGTGGTCTAGGGCTCCTGTGAAGAGAAGCTGAATAATTAGGGGAAAAAAAAGAAAAAGAAAAAGATAGGATGTAGAATTTTTTCCAAGTAAACACGTGTTCTTTATCTAACCTTTAAACCCATCGCTATATGCCATTCCCTAGTAAGGGACCCTGACATTATATTGGGCTTCAAATTTCAGGGAGTTCTGGAACACAGAGTGTTTCAACAATGGCAATGTAGGGATACTGGTATGGGATGCCATTGACAGGTGATATATGGCTGACAGGGAGCTGTACAGAACATATGTCCAGGGTGCATGGTAATGTTTGGATATACTCATAGTGGTAACAATTAAAAACCAAAGCAGGGGGGGGTACTGGGTTCCTGGCCAGTGGTGCTCTGTCGTGTGCCCTAGGGGAGCAGTGACAGTCTCCCAGGTGCAGCGGCGGGGACCGGGAGGGAGTGAGGGTTCAACAGTGAGCCCCTGATGCTAATGACTATGCTTGTGAGCTGATAAGCCTAAAATAAGAACAAGGCCTAGAGCAACATTGTGCCTGGGAATTTCCTCCTGTCAGCCTTCATGTTACTCAAATGTGGCCAGTCTCGAAGCCAAACTCAGGATGTAAATGCAATGCCTTCCCCCCAGCGTGGGACATGACACCCGGGGATGAGCCTCCCTGGCACCGAGGGACCACTATCAACTACCAACTGATGATGCAACTGGAAAATGACCTTATACGGAAGGTTCAATGCGGATCAGCAGAATATCCCTGTCTACATAAAATAACATGACTTTAAAATGCTGTTTGACCTAAAGTAAGGGGGAAATGGAAAGGAGAAATGAGTTTATATGGCTACGAGTTTCTAAAAAAGAGTCTGGAGGCTGGCAGAAGGATTGCCCTTATGCACAACTGAGCAGAGTCAGAGAGACAGATAAAGTAGATACAACCCCCAGATATTGGTTCCTTTGAGGGCTAAAGAGACCCATGGGAGTTATGGTCATGGCCGATGGGGTTAACTACCAGGGCAGATGGCCCCTCTTTGGAAATGGTGTTTATGTGTGATGAATCTGGACTCAGATGGGATCTCCCTTCATAAGACTTTCATGCTAATGTGCTGGAGGTGCAGTTAATGTTGGGGTTTAAGATATATTTAGGGGATTTGAATCTCTGGACTGACAATGTGATAGCCAGGTCCTGAGCCTCAACAGACTCCAGCACCTACAATCTGTTTTATTGGACTTACCACACTCAGCTAAGATGGAGTTGAAGAAGGACAACCACCACAGCATGGAGCCTAGAGTGATTACAACTGAAAGTGGGAGGATTGCATCCAGCATCCATGTGGAATCTGAGCCTCCTCTTGACATAGAGGTGCAATGGACACAACCAATCCAATGTCCACATAGAAGAGGTGGCATTGGATTGGGAAAAGTGGACATGGTGGCTGATGTGTATGGGGAAAGGCAGGAAGAGATGAGAGGTGGAGGCGTCTTTGGGACATGGAGCTGCCCTGGATGGTGCTTCAGAGGCAATCACCGGACATTGTATATCCCCACAGGGCCCACTGGATGGAATGGGGGAGAGTATGGTCCATGATGTGGACCATTGACTATGAGGTGCAGAGGTGCCCAAAGATGTACTTACCAAATCCAATGGATCTGTCATGATGATGGGAGGGAGTGTTCCTGGGGGGGGGGGGAGAGGTGGGGTGAGGGGGTAGGGTTGAATGGGACCTCACATATATATTTTTAATGTAATATTATTACAAAGTCAATAAAAAAAGAACACTTAAAAATAGAACAAATTAGTATACATTGTTTGTTTTAAAAAGAATAAGTATATGATATTGTGAGAATAATTTATAATTTATATTAAAATGTTTACTTATTTATTATATGATATGGAATAAATGCTGTTTAAAATATATCATATAGTAATTTATATGGTAAATGACCTTATTAAATTGACAGTAGTTTTCTGTATTTAAAAAATGATATTTGCATGTTGATGGGAATGAAATTAAGAGAGGGGGACAGTGATATTTCAGAAAGAGAGGGGTGGACACAATGAGCAATATCCTTGAGCAGATGAGAGGGATGGGGTCTGAGGGTCTGGCCTCACATAGGAGGGCTGTCTGCTCATCTACAATAACTGGAAGGAAGGCAGAGCAGGGGGACATAGGCACCTCTGGTTTAGAGGATACATGGGAGGGACTTGTGGACTTGTTTCTTTTTTTTTTATCATTTAAAAAAATTATTATTTATTTTCTCTTTAGTTAGGCCAGTAATTTATTCAGGTGTGGAAGGAAATGAGAGAAAATAACAGATCATGGGTCCCAGATAGAAAAGATGGGCTGAAAAGTGATAAAGTGGGCTAATTTACAGAGTACAATTTCCCATTATAGATTATAAATGCCCAACTTTGACTTGTGGGTTAATCCATGTGTGGGACACAGAGAGAGCAGGGCACAGAAGGCAGGAACAGGGCAGGACCAGCACTGGACAGGCACTGGGACAGGGTGAAGGTAAGAGAACAAGAGATTTGCCTGCTTTTTAAACCATTAATTATTCCACCCCTTTGCTAATGGCAGGGCAGGAGTTCCATTGTTTGCTACTTTGATTGATTATCCCACCCATCAATCCCCCAGGAAGTCCCAATTATAATGTCCTTGGGGAATATCAGGGCTTCTCCTGGCTTTTGGGGGAAATCCTATTCTGAGCGGCAGACTCGTGTGTATGTGTGTGTGGGGTCTTCAAGCAGTCATCTCTGGGTTGTTGATGTCCATGTGGAGTCTCTGCCAGGTTCCAGATCCATCTGTTGATTCCCTGTCTTACTAGCCAGCTTCATTCCCTCCTCATTGAGTTTATCCCTTTATTCTGAATGGACTTGGTCTTCTTATTGCTTCTTTTTACACAGGGAACAGGAAATAAGGCAATTGTCTTGTAGTTAAGACAGGGAAGAGATGTTAGAACTTGAGAGATAATTAAAAGAAAGAGTAGAGGGTGAAGGGCCCAGGGAAATGAAGTGTGATTGTGAGGCAAGATTCAGTGCCCTTATGAGGTGAATGGTCATGAATTTAAAGTGAGGCAAGTTAGAATGATTCTCCAGCCACAGAGACATGGATACAGACATGTGAAGTGTTAGGTTTTTACTATGGGTAATGTTTTCCTGGATGACAATAATGAAATACAGGAAGGGAACGTGATTTCTTGATGTGGGTAAGGGAATTATTATTAAGCATGACCATGGAATTTAATCTGGGTAAGGAGGGAAATGAGAATATGAGGCACTTAGGAAAACTGAAAATCAATTTGTTAAAATCTATTTTTCAAAAAAGGAAAATAATAATTTTCATATGTATATAAAAAATTTGTGTTAAAAATTTTATTTTACTCATATGTGGTAACGAGACAGAGACTATAACTTGTTCAAAGGAAAATTCAACACAGCACAGATCTATATGGAATACAGGAATGTAAAGATGAATTGCAAATGGAGAAAAAATAGTTTTTTAAAGAAAAATTTGATATTTATTTTTATTTATTTAAATTCATACTGAAGAGGAATGTTCCAACATTGCAAAGGGTTAGAGTCACTCCATTTGATTTTATTCCTGAAGAGTTCTTCTCCTTTCAATTTTTAAAAATCAATTTTATTGCTACTCTTTTTTTGTTTTTTTTTAAATGTTATTAATATTGTTCTTTATTTTTTTAATATTACATTAAAAAAATGAGGTCCCCATATACCCCCCACCCCTCTCACCCCACTCCTCCCCCATAACAACAACCTTCTCCATCATCATGAGACATTCATTGCACTTGGTGAATACATCTCTGAGCACTGCTGCACCTCATGGTCAATGGCCCACACTATAGCCCACGCTCTCCCACAGTCCACCCAGTGGACTATGGGAAGACATACTACTCTTTTTAAAACAAATTGATTTTATTGCTACATATTAATAAAGCATACAATTCATCTAAATTTTACAATCAATGATGTTTGGCCTACTTAACATAGTTATGCATTCAGCACTTCAATCATTATTTGAGCTTTTATAGACTCTAATGTTTTCTAGGTGATTTTGAAGGAAAACTCTTGTTCAGGTAGAGCTTGGTGCACAACAGGGACACTGGAGATGCCATGGCTTACTTTGTCCTTTCCTAGAGGTCCCAAGAAGCAGCTGGTGTCAGATTACCCTACTAAACCCTCCCATTAGCTGGGTCCTATCATTCTTCCTACAAAAGTCAGAGGACCTGGAGGGAGAGCAGGAGTCCATCTCCCTAAGCACCACATGCTCCAGTGAGGCACTACTGCATCATGTCACTCAGGGATGTCTGTTCCCACCACAGGGGTGCTGTGAGTATGCCCATGCCAGAGGGAGGGAAAGGAGGGAAGGGGGCAGTAGTTGCCACCTTGAGTGACCCACCTTAGCTTCCTGGACCAGAAAGACAAGTCAGAGAAGAAAAGAGCTATGGTATCTGTACTGCACACCTAGCTCACAGTAGAGGAAATCTCAAAGAACCAGGATGAGAGTGGCTACAGAGATATTATTTGTTTATTTTTTGTCCCTACCATTAAAATGAAAGCTTTATGAGGTCAGGGCTTCTGTTTTATTTGTTCTTATTTTTATATCCTAAATTTAGAAGTGTTCCTGATGTTGTTGAAAATATTGTTGATTTTGGGTGGAAGTAAATGAAGAACCTGCTCTATGACACCTTAGGAGCTGAAGCCATTTTACCTATCACCAGTAGGTGGAGGGGTTTCCCGTTAGGATACTAATCACTTGTTATTTGACAAACTGACCTAAAGGACAGTGCTAAGACATCTAAGCATCTGGCTGCTCATTTTCAGAGACAGTATTTGCTGTGAGGATAACGCAGATGTCTGATTCTCGATATAATGAAGAACTGGAGAGGAGTTAGCAGCAATTCTTCTGGGATTCAGGTCTCAATCAGCATATGAAACATCTAAAGGTATAAGACTGTGAGAGATATACTTAATAGGTATATTTAAAAGTATAGGTTCAAATAAAAGAATTAGAAGAATCACAAGTAGTTAGATGAATTATAAATGAGTATAGTTTTGTTATATTGGAGAAGTAGATTATCATCTATTACCAAATAAGGCCCACCACAGAGGTGGTGATCATTATGCTGTGTTCCATGCCTCTAGTTTGAAATCTTGTCTTTTGGGATGATACCATTCATGTGTCAGATTGTCCAGGCAATGGCACCATTTGTTGTTGAAGCAAGTGCTGGCATAATTATTACTGTGTAGATCTAAATCATCAGTAAATTGTAAGCAGTCTGAAGAGAGAATTTCTCTACTTCAGCCTGCCAGATTCTCCTGGGAAATGCATCAAAAACCTTTGGATTTACATGCTGAGTTTTGCTTTGAGACTGGCCACATTTGAGTAACATGGAGGCTGTCAGGAGGAAACTCTTAGATACAGTGCTGCTCTAGGCCTTATTCTTATCTCAGGTGTATAGGCTCACAAGCATAGTCATTAGTATCAGGGGCTCACTGTTGGACCCTCATTCCTTCCTGGTCCTTACCGTTGCACCTGGGGGAATGCTGCTGCTCCCCTAGGGACCATGACAGAGCGCCCCCTGGCCAGGAACCCAGTACCCTCCCCCGCTGTTGTTTTTAATTGTTTCCACTATGAGTATATCCAAACATTTCCATGCACCCTGGACACATGCCCTGTATAACTCCCTGTCAACCATATATCGCCTGTCAATAACATCCCATACCAGTATTCCTCCACTGCCATTGTTGAACCACTCTGTGATCCAAAACTTCCTGAAAAGTGAAGCCCGATATAATGTCAGGTTCCCTTACTAGTAAAATGGATTATAGCGATGAGTTTAAAGGTTAGATGTAGAATACATATTGATTTGGAAAAATTCTACATCCTATCTTTTTCTTTTCTTTTTGCCTAATTATTGAGCTTCTCTTCACAAGAGCCTTAGATCACAGTAATTTATATATATAATATACAGTACTCCCACATATCCATTATAAATCCTTTTCCCTTCCACAGTGATAATCTTTTAACTTATTCATATCATATTTACTGAAACTGATGTACAGATATTGAGACAATAGCTTTCAAACAAGGTGACATTTGTGTTTACATTGTGGTTTATACTTTAAGCTATACAGTTTTCTAAATTTTTTAGTTATCCTATGTTTTACATTATGGTTTACATTATTAGTCTGTCATCCCCTATATGTTTTTGGTGTAATATTACATGTTTTATATCCATCCTTGTGTACTCTTGTGAAACACTTCTTTTGCCCTCACATTTACTTTGGTTCCATCTATTCAATATCCATTTCCCCCTTCCCTTGGGGCCCACAGTGACAGTCAATCTTCATTTCTTGAGGAGCCATGTTCAGAGATACTTGCAACAGTGTTGAGGGCTTGACTTGCTCAACTGCCCTAATGCCCTGGGAGCCACCCTTTCTCTTGAGAGATACAGTTCCCTCTATTTGATGGCATTAGTCCTCCCCAGGATGTGGGTCTACCTTCACTCTCATTATAACCCACTCTGGCAAAATGAGCATTCAGATATTCCCTAGGAGTCTGTCCTGCGTCAGATTATCCCCTTTGAGTATCTTAAACAGGTAACTTTCCTAATTATATTTTGAAAAGGTTTTCTCAGCATTTTACTTTCAACCAACACCTGACAATCTCCTATGTTCATATGCAATGCCTTCCCCCCAGCAAGGGACATGACACCTCCCTGACACCGAGGGATCACTTCCAAGTACCAGCTGATGATGTAACTAGAAAATGACCTTGAATTAAAGGTTCAACGTGGACCAGCAGAATATCCCTGTCTACATATAATAACAGGAGTTAAAAATGCAGTTTGACTTAAAGTAAGGGGGAAATGGAAAGGACAAATGAGTTTATATGGCTATGAGTCTCTAAAAAAGAGTCTGGAGGTTGTCAGAAGGATTGCCCTTATGCACACCTGGGCAGAGTCTCAGAGACAGATAAAGTAGAAACAAGCCCTGGTATATGTCCTTTTGATGGTTAAAGAGACCCACAGGTTCTATAGTCATGGCAGATGGGGTTCACTGCCATGCCAGTTGGCCCTTCTTTGTAGCTGGTGTTTCTGCGTGATGGAGCTGCACTCAGATGGGATCTCTTTTCACAAGACTTTCATGCTACTTTACTGGAATTGTAGTTGGTGCTGGGGTTTAAGATATATCTAGGGGATTTGAATCTCTGGACAGATAATATGATAGCCAGGCCCTGAGCCTCAACAGACTTCAGCTCCTACACTCTGATTTATTGGACTTACCCCACTCAGCTAACATGGAGTTGAATAATGTCAACCACCACACCATGGAACCTAGAGTGCCTACAACTGAAAGCAGGAGGATTGCATCCAGTATCCATGTGGAATCTAAACCCCTTCTTGACATAGACATGGAATGGACACAACCAAGCCAAGGTCCACAAGAAGGAGGAATATAGTAAGGATTAGAGTGGACTTAATGATATCCTATTCATGAACTATTGTCATTAATAATAGAGAAAATGTGGCATTGATGTGGAAAAAGTGGCCATGGTGGCTGCTGGGTGCAGGGAATGGGAGGAAGAGATGAGATGTGGAGGCATTTTTGGGACTTGGAGTTGTCCTGGGTGGTGCTCCAGGGACAATTGCCAGACATTCTATGTCCTCCCATGGCCCACTGAATGGAACGTGGGAGAGTGTGGGCTATGGTGTGGACCACAGGACATGGGGGGCAGCGATGCCCAGAGATGTACTCACCAGATGCAATGGATGTGTCATGATGATGGGGGAGAGTGTTACTATGGGGGGAGTGGTGGGGTGGGGGTGCTGGGGGTGAATGGAGATCTCATATTTTTTGAATGTAATATTTTTTAAAAAATGAATAAATTGAGTAGAATTTGGGGGAAAAAAACCAAAAAACAGAAAACCTTCTTTGGAGTTCCCAGCTTGCAGTGTTTTACAGAATTTGGATGTGTGCATCCTGACAGTCATGTAAAAACAATTTTATAAAATATTGTAATATTTTTAGTTTGGTGCAAAATGAACTGTGGTTTCAGACCATGAATTTTAGATCTAAATAGGCTCAAACACATCTTTCTTAATCAAAATAGGAATCATTACAATCAACACATTTTTACGTATTCTGGTAGCATAAAAACCTGTGCTTTGAAATTCAACAAACTCCTGGAAAGCATTTTCTGCACCCTTCTGGTTGTGGAAGCATTTTCTCTCTCAAAAGTTGCTGAGGTGCTTGAAGACTTGGCAGTCAATTGGCAAGAAATCAGGTGAATAAGGCAGATGAGGCAAAAATCATAACCCAATTCGTTCAACTTTTGAAGCATTGGTTGTGTGACGTGCCGTTGGGCGCTGTCCTGGAGAAGAACTGGACCCTTTCTGTTGACCAATGCAGGCTACAGGCATTGCAATTTTCATTGCATCTCATGGATTTGCTGAGCATAGTTCTCAGGGGTAATGGTTTTACCAGGATTCATAATGCTGTAGTGGATCAGACTGGCAGCAGATGACCAAACAGTGACCATGACTTTTTTTGGTTCCAGTTTGTCTTTGGGAAGTGCTTGGAGCTTCTTGGTACAGCAACTGAGCTGGTTGTCACTGGTTGTTGCACAAAATCCACTTTTTGTCCCATGCCACAATCTGGTCAAGAAATGATTTGTTGTTGCATAGTGTAAGAGAAGACAACACTTCAAAACATGATTTTTTTAAGTTTTCAGTCACCTCACGAGGCACCCAGCTATCAAGCTTTTTCACCTTTCCAATTTACTTAAAATGCCATAGAATGTTCGATGTTGAATTCTTCAGCAACTTCTGGTGTAGTTGTCAGAGGATCAGCTTTCATGATTTCTCTCAATGGTCGTTGTCAACTTTTCGGCGGCCAGTCACCATGCTCCTCATTTTCCAGGCTCTTATCTCCTTTGCAAAACTTCTTGACCGACCACTGCATTGTACATAAGTTTGCAGATCCTGACCTAATGTGTTCTTGATGATGTGAGTTGTCTCTGCTGCTTTATGACCCATTTTGAACTCAAATAAGAAAATCGCTCAAATTTGCTTTTGGTCTAAGATCATCTCCATAGTCTAAAATAAATATAAAACAAACAGCAATTAATAAGCCAATTGCAAAAAAACATAAAGCAAGAAATACATATTAAAACAAATATATACCATAACTATATTTAACAATGCATGCCAATATCAAATAGCAATTTCAATAATGCAAAACCACAATTATTTTTGCAGCAAGCTAATATTTACAGATAGCTCTTTTCAGTTATGTTTCTCTTTACACTGCTAGTGTATCTTTCATTATCCATTTTGTAACAAAACTAAAGCCTTCCCATTAGATTTTCTCTGTTGCAGAAGGATAGATTCCTCTTTTACTTTGATTCACATTTACTTTGAAATTTGTGCCCCTCTTGCCCATAGTATACTCTGTAAGGTCTTTCAGGATAATGTACCCACATGGGTAAATTCCTGGCTGTCTTTTTTCATTCAGACTCCTGTATAGCCCTGGAACCAGAGGTCAACTATTTGTACTGTCCTTGAATACCTTAAGGATAAAAATGGCTTTAGAGTTAAACCCTTTTTTGGTCCTTGACTTTTATAAAACTTGGACCCAAAAGTATATATTTTCTTCTCTTCCTGTTTCTTTTCTCTTCTTTTATCCAATCTTCTATGGTCTTTTTTCTTTCTTCTGTTTTTTTTTCCCCCCAGGGTGTATTATTATTTTCACCTAGGATAAACTCACAAGTGATACTGCACATTACTGCTAAATGGCAATTTTTCACTTTTCCTGCTGAACGTAAGTCTTCCCAAGCACTGATATAAGAGCAAGATGCCTAGACCAAAGATTTTGGCAAGATGAAAAATTCAGCAGATGAAGTTGAAGGACCTCAGTTCTGGTAAGTAGTGGTGAGCTGCTCTTGTAGGGTACAAGATCACAGAGTTTTGCAGTTTATCTATCCAGGTCCTTCTGACTTGTACATATTAACATGGTCTCTGCCAAGTCAATATTGTAGCTGCTGGAACCAATGGGAACTATATGGTATTTAAAATACGACATAATAATATCAGAAGCCAAGTTTTTCTCTTTTAATTAAAATAAAAATTAAAGTTATTCCTATGTTCTTGTCAAATGACTAATTGAAGACCATTCAGAGGGTGCATTGACTGATATCCTGGTGTTCTGAGTCTCTCCTCCTCCTCTAAGGTAAAAGGGATTCCATCCAATACAGAAAGGACAGACTTGAAAATGTAATGATAGTCATTGGATTCAGGTGAATCAAGGGCATTGCCCCCTCATCTAGACGGATGTGTATTTCTTCAGAACATATCTAAAACATACAAGATTGCCCTATTGAATCTTAGCAGTCTGTTTGCAATCAACTTAATTGTCAGGGCATGAGATCAGAAAGGACGTCTGATAAACATGGTGACATCTAAACACAAACAGAACCACAGAAGTCCTTGTGCATTTCAGCTCCATGTGCAAGTCTCACACAGTTTATCACTCTCACCATCATTAAGTTGCAGGGAGAAGATGGAGGACATTATTACTGTCAGCAGTATAGCAGCCTTCCTCCCACAGATCTTCAGCCTCCAGCACAAACCCCCTCCCCTGGCTGCCTGTAGGTGCTTCCTTGCTGCACCAGCTATTTCCTCCCCCCACAGCTCTGAGCATGCACTCTTCCTCTATCTGCCCAAGACACTGCATCTCCTGACTCATTCCTTAGAGTGTTTGCTGACCCAGGGCAACATTAAGAACTTGGCCTTTCCTGGAACTCTTTGGGTGAGATTGTATTTATTTGCATCTTGTCTCTCTTTTTCTTTGTTAGTCTAGTTAGGGGTGTGTTAATTTTATTGATCTTCCAAAAGAACCAGCTTTTATTGATTTTCCCTATTGCCTTTTCTTCTCAATTTCATTTATTTCTCCTCTAATCTTCCTTATTTCTTTCCTTCTGCTTGCTTGGGATTGGTTTGCTGTTATTTTTCTAGTTTCTTAGTGGTTCAGTTAAATCTTTGAGTTTATCTCTTTCTTTCTTTTTAATATAGGCATTTATGGCTACACATTTCCCTCTCAAGGTTGCATTCACTGAATCCCAAATTTTTTTTTTCATTTGTCGAAAGGCTCTTGTTTCTTTTTGATAAATTGTGTTCTCATTTTCATTTTTCTCAATATATTTACTGATTTCATTTGCAATTTCTCCCTTGATTCTTGATGATTTAGGAGTGTGTTATTTAGCCTCTACACATTTGCAAATTTACTTTTTTGCTGACGATTATTTCCAGTTCCATTCCATTATGATCAGAGAAGATGCTTTACATTCTTTCAATTTTTTATATTTATAGAGAGCTGCATTGTGCCCCAACATGTGGTCTATCCTGGAGAAAGATCCATGGGCACTTGCGAAGAATGTATAACCCACTGAGTTTGGATGCAGTGTTCTGTATATGTCTGTTATGTCTAAGTTTTTATTGCATTGTTCAAATTCTCTGTTTTCTTGTTGATCTTCTGTCCAGTTGTTCTGACTAACGATGTGAGTGGTGTTTGGAGTCTCCAATGATTATTGTAGAGATATCTATTTCTCCCTTCAGGTTTCCTGGAGTTTGTCTCATGTTTTTTGTGGCATAGATATTTATGACTATTATATCTTCCTGTATTATTGTAACTTTTCTTAATATATAATGACATTCTGTGTCTCATAACTTGGGTGGACTGTGGGAGAGTGTTTGCTATGATGTGGACCATTGACCATGAGGTGCAGGGGTGCTCAGAGGTGTATTCACCAAATGCAATGAATATGTCATGAGGATGGAGGAGGTTGTTGTTATGCGGGAAGGGGGGGTGTGAGGGAGGTGGAGGATATATGGGGACCTCATATTTTTTTTAACATAATATTAAAAAATAAAGACAAAATATTAAAAAAATAAAGTTTTTTGTTGTCTGATAATGGTATAGCTGCCCCTGCTCTATCTGGTTACTGTTTGCATGGAGTCTCTTTTTCCAACCTTGCACTTCCAGCTGGTTTGTATCCCTGGGTCTAAGGTGAGCAGCATATGAGCATATGGATGGCTCATGCTTTTTTATCCATTCTGTCAGCCTGTATCATTTGACTGGGAAGTTTAATCCATTCACATTCAATTATATTACTGTAAATGCATTATTTACTTCCTCCATTTAATTCTTTGGTTTTCATATGTCATATCTTATTTTGTCTGTCTTTTTACTCTTTTGGTTATCCTTTCTGCTATTCTTTCTTCTATACTCTCCCCCAAGTCTGTCTTTCCTGTCTTTTTTATCATGTTTTAAGGCTTCCTTTATTATTTCCTGCACATGTGGATTCTTTTTGACAAACTCTCTTAGTTTCTGTTTCATTGTGAATATTTTATACTCACCTTCATATTTGAAGGACTATTTTATTGGATAAAGAATTCTCAGCTGGCATTTTCTTTCTTTCAGTGTCCTAATTGTATCATACTGCTCTCTTCTTGCCTCCATGGTTTCTGAAGAGAAATCTTTGTTATGTCTTACTGGACATGCCTTGTACATGATGGTTTGCTTCTCCCCTGCTCCTCTAGAATTTTCTCTTTATCATTGACATTTAACATTTTGAGTAGTATATGTTTTGTAATAAGTCTATTTGGGTTTATTCTGATTGGGGTATGGTGTGCTTTTTGGACATATGAGTTCATTTCTTTTATGAGAGTCTGGAAATATTTAGCTATTATTTCCTCAAATATTCTTTCTGTCCCTTTTCCCTTATCTTTTCCTCTGGATTCCCATGACACATATGTTGTAGCATTTTGTGCTGTCATTCAACTCTCTGAGCCCCTGCTCAATTTTTTTCCATTCTTTTCTCTCTTCAATTTTAGCTGTCCTGTCTTTGGTATCACTTACTCCTTCTTATTTCATTTTGAGTCTGTTGTTGTATGCCTCAAATATGTTTTTTTTTTAATTTAATATACTTTTTTATTTTTAAAAGAAAGTTAGATTACATAAATGTTACACAAAAAATAGGAGATTCCCATATGTCCTGCTCCCTAGCCGTCCCATATTTTCCCACATCAACAGCATCCTTGATTAGTGTGGTACATTTGCCACAATTGATGAACACATCTTGAAGCATCGCCACTAAGCAATGAGTATAGTTTGCATTGTAGTTTACACTCTCTCCTGCACGTTTTTGCAAGTTATTACAAAATATACAATGGCCTATATCTGTCATTGCAACATCATTCAGGACAACTCCCACGTGCAAAAATGTCCCCAAACTATACCCCCTTTTCCTTCTATCTCCCCTCAGTACCTCCAGTAGCCACTGCCTCCACATCCAAGATAAAAAGTTCTTCCATTACTAGGATCACAACAAGACTACAGTAGAACAACTATAACTCTACTCTAGTCCATCATCCATTCCTCAACCCTGAGGACTCTGTAATGGTGATGCCTGCTCCACCTCCAATTGAAAGAGGGCCTAGATACCATGGGACAGATGGATAGGACATTCCTGCTTGCAGTTGCAGACTCTCTCTGTTCCTTGAGATGGTGCCTGTCAGTTATTATCTCTTGTTAGCTGTCCCAGATGAGTCCAATGAACTAGAGAGTAGATGTTTCAAGTCTGTTGAGATTCAGGGCCCAACTGGCATATGGACAGCCCAAAGGTTTAAGTATCTTGGACACACAACCATCAACTCTAGTACTAAATATAGGTTCAAATAGAGGTGCAGAAGACATGTGTAGGGAAAGCAAAACTGAGTCCAACTCTATCACACTGGGGAGGGTAAATTCCAAAGTAGTGCCCACTGGCAGGGCACCAAACTCCTGAGCTGTCTGCCCTGCCTATAGTGTCTGGATGCCTCCAGAGCCCCCAAGAGCCCTGCTGCTTGAGACAATATTTACTTTGGCAGTCAAATATGTTTTTGATCTCACCTACTTTGTCTTTCCTTCCTATGAGCTCTGTTACTTTTATGTTCAGGATTTCAATTTCTTCTTTGTGTTTGTTTGATGTCTTCTTCATGTCATTTATCTCTTTAACCATATTGTCTTTCAACTCATTAATTTGATTTTGGAAATTTGTGTGCATCTCACTGATTAATTCTCTCAAATTTTGCACCTCTTCTGGGGCTTTAATATATTCTTTTCCTTGTGCCCTTCTATTTTCTTAGTATGGCTCATATTTTTTGCATATGTTAGGCATCTGATTAGGATGTAGTTTTCTCAGATGCTCAATTTCTTTCTCATTTGTAGGTATTTAATTGCAGAAGGCTGTGTGCTATCACTGCTCTTGATTCTTGGCTCATGTGGATTGCTAGGATTGTCCTGCTGGTTGATCAAAGCAGGGCACTGGACTAGAAATTGGTTGTGGATTTGATTCTTAGGACCTTGGGAAAAGAGGCTGAAGAGGCCAGAAAAAGCCTCTTGTACTTATTTTAATTTTCTTGAGTGCAATTCCTTGGTCTGCCAGAAGATGGCGCTCTCTGGCAGTTCTTGGTTCAATGCCTCGTTGGAGTGTACTTGTTGCAACACAGACTTGGATCAATGTGACAGAGCTTCCTGTCTGGAAGCTATGAGACTTGTAATTCAAACTTTCTCTGAGACATTTCCCCAGCTCTCTCTGGCAGCCCCTTCCTTTTCTAAGATCTGAAACATTGCCACTCTCCTCTGAGACCTCAACCACCAGTGGCTCTTTAGGAGATTAGGAGGGTCATACATATTTAGTCCCTTGTCTGCTCCAAAGCAAACAATGGTGCAACTTCACCTGGCCTGGAAGGATTCCTGGGTCACAGTGTCACAGCAAACCCAGGAGTTCTGAGTGGCAGTAAAACCCAAATGGTACTTGGAATGGCATAGGAACAGATTTATTACACGCAGACCTAGAGGAGAGTTAGTCTTGAAATTCTGAGCCCCATTTTTCAGTTTTCATAGTTTTATATAGGTTTTTCTGTGGGACTAGCATGGCTCTGGCTCATTGGCTAATGCATTGCTAGGAGAAATTTTCCAAGCAGAGTTACAGAAGCAGAAGCAGGAGGGGTTCATTAGGTAGTCTTGCAATGCCATACTCTTGTGGGTTGATTTACAGAAGTTGGTTGCAGGAGTGAGTCATTAGATAGTTTTCTGCAAGGCTATGATTTTTTTTTCTCACCATTTGCCCCCTTTGATGCTCTTATAATTTTTATAGGACATCACCCATGCTAAGTGGGAAAACAACTTAAGGCATCAAAGCATTTTACAAGGCACAAGTACATTATTTAAATTAATATCCTTTTAACTACCCTCCAGTCTCTGGAAGATGTAGTTGATCATTCAGTACCAAACAGTAAGCTGAGCAGTCTGAAGTGCAGCAGGAACCACAGGGAACTGGAGTTCATCTAGTCAAGTGTTGGTGATTCTCCGTGGCTCCAGGCAAGTTGGATTTTTAAGGGACAGTCAAGAACAGGGTGGGTTATCTAGTCATTTTGTTTTTCATTGGAGTGTGCTCTCTTAATTCTGGTATCATGAATCTGAGGAACTATACCTGAAACTTTGAGAGCAGTGGGGGTTACAAGGTTAACAGTATGTGGGCCCTTCCAGGTGGGCTGGAGGGGCCCTTTTTTCTTGTGTTTTTAGTCAAACTAGGTCTCCAGATAAGTGCAGGTGTACTGGTTGGCCTAAGGGGATGGAATCCTGAGACAGGACAGTTTTGTGTATTTGGGCTAGTGTTATTTTAACTGCTGGAGGGTGGAACTTCAGCCAGTTTCTCCAAGGAATCTGAGATTTTCCATAAAGGTTTGAATAATTGGGGGTGGTTATCTAAACAGGATTTCAAAAGGTGAATAGCCTCATGCCCAGGGGTGCATCTAGACTCTAAGGAGGCTTAATGGGAGAAGATCTACCCACGGGAGGCCAGTTCCTTAATAGAACTTTGCTAGGGTGGTTTTGAGAGCTTGTTTTATGTGTTTTACTTTCCCTGGGCTCTGGGACCTGTATGCTGTGTGGAGTTTCCCCTGAATTTTCAAACAACTTTGCAAACTCTTGGACGATGGCTGCAACAAAGCCTGGGTCATTGCTGCTGCCTACGGATATGTATTCTGTGCTGGAACTATTCTGGAACTATTTCTCATAGCAAAGCTTTAGTTACTACTCTTGCCTTTTCATTGTGGGTGGGAAAGGCTTTCATCCAGGCCTAGAAGGTGCACATTATTACTAGTAAGTACTTATACCCTCAGCTTGTTTTTATTTCTGTAAAGTCCATTTTAAAATCTTCAAAAAGGGCAGTTCCTGTCTGTTGGTTGCTGGCTGGGGCCTGGGGACCTTGGGAGGGGTCTGTTTTAGCACAAATCTGGCATTGGCTGCTAGCAGTGGTGCAGAGTGAGGTCATCCAGGCAATGTAGTAATATTTCCCAAGTAGGGCTCCTAAAGCAGTCTTTCCCAGGTGGGTGAGCAGGTGGTATTGTTGAACAAGGGTGTAGGTGGAATCATTTGGTATGAAGACTCAGCTATCTGGGAGTAGCCAGTTTCCCTCCAGGATCTCGTGCCCCCTCCCTTTGCCCCTCTTGTTCTTCCCAGGTATAGTTTAATTTCACAGTGTTTTGCCTTAGAAGGGACAGGTGAAGTTCTGGCAGTATGACCTGCAGTTTGGGGGCTTTCTTGGCTGCCTGTCAATCCACTTCATTGGCCAGCATATTTCCTTTGGGAACTGCATCTGTTCCCTTTTGTTGTCCCCCACACTGGATGACAGTGTCCCTGCTTGGTTCTGGACTGCCTCCAGTAGTTGAAGGATTTTGTCTTTATTTTTTATTTCTTTCCCCCTTGCAATTTGGTCTCCCCTCTAATTATAAAATGCTCCATGGATATGTAAAATAGTGAATGGATATTTAGAATCAGTGTAAATGTTTATTGTTCGCCTGGCAGCCAGTTGTAGAGCTTGAATTAGTGCCCAGAATTCTGCTTGTTATGTAGACCACCCTTTGGACAGGGGAGTTGCTTCTATTACTTGTTGAGCCATGGTTACTGTGTATCTAGCAAGCCTCTCTCCATCTCTGATAAAACTGCTGCTGTCTGTGAATTGAGTTTGATCTGTGAATTGAGTTTGATCTGGGCAAGGAAGTGTCTAGTCCTGGAGATCAGGGCAACTCACATACAGCTCTCCGGTTACTTCTGTGCAGTCACGTTCAGGAGTTCCTTTTTCAGTTGGCATGAAAGTGGCAGGATTCAGGGTGCACATGGTTTGTACTGTTATTCTGGGGTTTTCACAAAGCTGGCCTTGGTAATGAGCAAGCCTGGGGTTGGATAGCCAATGGTGACCGTGTGAGTTAATTAAAGTGGTAACAGCATGTGGTACCATGACATGAACAGTTTCCCCAAGGGTGAGATTGTTGGCTTCTTTGAAAAGGACTACTGTTGCTGCTAAAGCCCTCTGGCAGGGAGGCCACTGGCAGGTACAGGATTTAACTGTTTTGATAGATAGGCAATAGTTCTCTGCCAGGGGCAGACTGTTTGAGTGAAGACCCCTAGGTCCACCTTGTTTTTCTCACACACAAACATGTTAAAGTCTTGAGATACATCTGGAAGTCCTAGGGCAGGGGTCTCTTGGACAGTTTTTAAATTTCTTTGAAGGCTTTATGTTGGGTTATACAACAGTTGAGTTTTTCTTTTACCAGGCTCTTGAGGACTTCATAAAGGGGTTTAGCCATAGCCACAAAACCAGGGATCCAGATGTGACAGAATCGTGCTATCCCCAGAAATTCACAGGCTTTCTTTTAGTGGTAGTGTTGGGATAGTACAAATTACCTCCTTTCATTCTGGTCCAAATGTTCAATGCCCTTTTGAGATGATGAACCCTAGATACCCAAGTTGCCACTGGCCAATCTGAGCTTTTTTGAAGACACTTTATAGCCAGGTTGCATTAAAAGTTGTGGAAGGGCTCAGCAATTTTCTTCCATTTTGCTAGCCAGTAGGAGGTTATGTACATACTGAAGAAGAGTACATTTTAAGTCCTCCCATGTGTAGGAGGTGAAATCTGCCAGCAGGGCTTCTCCGAAGAGCATGGGGAAGTTTTTGTAGCCCTGCAGGAGTTCAGTCTAAGTTACATGAGTCTTTTGATGAGTTTTGGAATTCTCTCATTCAGAAGCAAATAGGGTCTGGCTCTTGGGAGCTACCTGCAGGCAGAAAAAAGTGTCCATTAAGTTCAGACAAGTAAACCAGGTGGCCCAGGTGGTAACTTCCCCATTACGGGGTTTAGGTTCAGAAAGACCAGGTGCAGGGTGATGGTAGCATTGGTTATGGCTCACAAGACTTGGACGGGTTGATATCCTATCAGACTTTTTACTGGTAGCAGTGGAAGGTTCCAGGGTGAAGTATTCCCCCCTTTTTTGGTGGCTTTCCTTGATTGCTTGGGTCTGGATTCCCTAGGGCTGCTGCTAACATGGAGAACTTCTGTTTCATTCACTTTTTCACTTTCCTTTCAGCAGTTTCTTTCCAATTGATGAATACATTGCAATATCAAGGAGCTGGAAAATGTTCATCCCTGTGAACCCATGTAGGTTCTGAAGTTTCTGTTTGATATCTGGTGCATCCGAGTTGATGAAAGTATTGTTGACCATTCTCTGGCTCTCTGGGATCTCTAGGTTGAAGGGGGTGTAGATCCTGAAGTCCTTGCAGAGTCATTCATAAAAATCTCTTGGAGGTTTTTCAGGTTTTGAGTGATGGAGGCCATTTTTTACATATTTGTGGTCCACCTCGCTCCTTCCCATACCCCTCTCAGATGGCCTTCTCAATACCACTGAAGGGTAGCCCACCCCTGATCTGTGCTAAAATCCCAGGCTGGTTGAGCTTCCAGTGCCACCTCTTGGGCTCATTCCTCTGGCTCCAAGACACCTGTGTGAGCCTGTTCTCATAACCACTTTCTGGCTTCTGTGAGGATCTGGCATTTCTCTTCCATTTTGAACAGACTTAGGAGGAGTTGGCAGCCATCCTCTCAAGTGTGGTGGTGCATTTCAAAAATGGACTCCATGAGGTCAATAAGAGCCTGAGGCTTTTCTGAATATGAAGGGGTGTGGTGCTTCCAGTTTAAGAGGTTTGTAGTTATGAAAGCCTGATAAAACATGATTGGCCCCCTGTGTTGGACTGTCCCATCTACACTGATCTGGGTTGGACCCTGTGGTTCATGGAGGGACATCTGAAGTGTGGGCTGTCCTGATAGAAGTCTTCTTGCCAAAGGGGTTTCAGGATCCCCTTCAGGGGGGAGTTAAAGGCCCAGGGAGACTGAAGGTGGAGAAATCTCTGGGAAATCTGCTTGTGAAGGCTCCAGGGCAGGGAGATGTCCCAGAATCACTGGAACATATGGCAGGTGTAATCTTCCTCTGGAGATCTTTGTAAAATAATAGTTTTTTTGAGGTCTTCCCATTTGAGTAACGAAGATCCTACTCTTACCCTTCCTTCCAACACACAATCAAAACCAAGAGGGCAGGGTTTGGGAGATTTCTAACTAGGAATTGATGTAAGGAAACTGATGAGTGTGGTTAGAGGTCCAAGTGATTTCTTGACAAACTTCACAAAACTTGGCTATCTCCAGGCTTCCCTCTGAGGGCCAGTTAACACTAAATTTAGGCCACTGCAATTCACACAGTGTCTGGAGAGTTCTGCTGAATACACAGACACTATAATCCCTGGAAAAGCCCTTCTTGAGGTTTTTTTAACATACAATCTAAGGCTGTGAGTTTGATTGTGATGATCCCATCCCTGAACCTGTGTTACAGGACAAAGGAGGGGAGTTTCTCATGGGGCCATTCAGATGCCTGCCTGTCCATGTCCCTCACAGAACTTAGGCTTGTTTTAGCTAAGGCATCTGTGTAGAGTCTGGATTAGCATTTATGCCATATAAGGTAGCCATGGAGAGCAGCTTGTGGCCCGCTCAGTCTCTGAAGCACAGACCATGGATCCAAAGACCCTATCAGAAGAGTCAAGATCTGCAGTCCCCATCCATTCACTCAATCACTCAGGGGTTACACAGTCCCACCAAAGGGACTGTCATATCCTGGAATCCTGAGTTTCAAGATTTTGGGAGGTGATCAGTCTCCCCTTCCATCTGGAGACATGCTTGACTGGAACTCAGAAACCTAGGGTCTCACCATTCTGGCATCTTCTTATGTTTGTTCAATCCACCTCACTACGGAGTCAGGCTGGGTCAGAGGACATGGCCCACAGGGATCCTTTCCCTGAAGCAGGCTCCAGCAAGTGGACAGGTGGTACCACCTCATTTGTGTGGAGATCTCTGTCAGCTGCACCTGCCAGTCCCAAACCATAGGCTCAAAGGTCTTGCTTGGTTGGGTTTCCAAGCCAGGGAACCAACTGTTGCAACAAACCCTGCAGTTCTGCACTTCAGAACAAACCCAAGGCAGCACTCAGCGAGGCAGAGGAACAGATTTATACCATGTGGGCCCAGAGGAGAGTTAATCTCCAAATTCTGAGCCCCATTTTTCAGTTTTCATAGGATTATATAAGATTTATGTGGGACTGGCATGACTCTCTCTCATTGGCTAACACGTTATTCAGCAAAATTTTGCAAGTGGAGTTACAGAAATAGAGAGCAGAAGGGGTTCATTAGATAGTCTTTTGCAAGGTCTTGCTCTCACGGGCAGATTTATAGAAGTGAGGAGTAGGAGTGTTTGTTAGATAGTCTCCTGCAAGACCATGCTCTTGCAGGCTGATTTACAGAAGTGGTTTACAAGAGTGGCTCATTAGATAGTCTCCTGCAAGGCCATGCTCTCATGTGCTGATTTACAAAAGGGGGGACAATAGTGGCACATAAGGTAGTTTTCTGCTAGGTTACATTTTTTATTTCTCAACAACAGCACACCAAATTTGTGGGTCAGAAGCTCAGCCAGCCATATGCCATGTCCCTCTCTCTCTGCTTTCCTGGGACAGTGGATCCCTGGAACCCTCTTCATCTGTAATCTCAGACCCAGAGGACTGAGAGTTTTAAAGTGTCTTTAGGGTAGGGCATGGGCCCAGCAGCAGTAGCAGCTGGTTTCAACTCATTTCTGTCACCACAATTTCCCTCCTACATCCCTCTCTCCTCTGGGAAGTGTTCAGCCTTTGCCTCATGTCCTAAACTCTAGAAGAGCTTTTTGACAAAGAATATAGTGGCCTGTATCTATCATTACAATATTAAGCATAAGAATTCTAATGGCCTAAAAAGAGTTTGTGTTATGCCTGTTCTTCCCTCTCCTTTTCCTCAGACCCTCTGGTGACCACTGTCTTTATATCAGTGCTAAAATTTTCCACTAATTGAATAACAATAAGTTTTCTTTGGTCCATAGCTTCATTTTTCCCTTATGTTTGCTCATTCCTCTATCTTGAGGATTTTGGGATGGTGATGCCCACTCTGCCTCTGATTGAAAGGGGCCTTTGAATCCATGGGGCAGATGGATGTAATTGTTATTATTTCCCCTTTTTGGTCATCTTTTTCCAAATGCATCCCTAGTTGGAGCTTGGTCAGAATCCCTTGCTACCAGGTAGGCTCATTCCTGGGAGTCATGTCCCATGCCAGGCAGAAGGTAGTGAACTTATATGCTGAGTTTGGCTTAGTCAGAGGCCATATTTAAATATCAAGGAGGAATTCAGGAGGTAACTTTTAGATAGCATATATTACTAGACTAAATTTCAATTTTACCAGTATAAGATTCATAAATACAAGCATTAATATCAAGGGTCTGGCATATTGTTCTGTCTTCTGCTAGGCATTGACTATGTACTTTAGAGTTTCTTGACACTCTTTTAAAGAATGTAGCAGGGCACCCCAGCATGGGAATTTACTTTTTGTTAGTTATAGTGTGGGTCTTCACCCAATGAGTTAATACCCATGACAACAAAAACATATTCATATTCCACAGAGGCATTCCCCAGGTACATCCTCCCCATAAATTGCCCCACCACTGAACCCTGTACCAGTGATCCTTCCCTGCCATAGGTGTAACTTTTGTAATCCAAAACCTCCCCAAAAACAAAATCACCCCAATTTTTTTGGATTGCATCTTTCATCACTATAGATTCTGTTATCTTTTATGTGTACTGACAATTTCTTCTTTATGGTCCCCCAGTGTCTTATTTTTTTTCACTTTATTTTCAAAGAAGATTTGGGTCACAGAAAAGTCACATAGAAAAATAGGGGATCCTCATATACGCCATTGAACTTCCTTTCACATTTTTCACCTATTAATAACATCTTACATGAGTAAGGTCCATTTGTTACAACTGATAAACAGAGATTGAAACCTTGCTACTATCCATGGTCAATAGTTTGCATTATGTTTACAGTTTGCATCACAGTATTTTATAGGGCTTGACATATGTATTATAATGTATCCAACACTGAAAAATAATGCAGAACAATTCAAATGATATAAATATGCTCTATGTTCCACATATTCTTCTCTCCCTCTCCCCTTGGAACCCTCATGTTTCAGCTTTTCAAGAATAAAATTCATAGTTTCACATTAATATTAAGGGCTTGAATGTGCTCATCTTCTCCTAGGGTATCATCTTATTGGGTGAGGACCCACAAAATAAAAAAGAAAATATTAAACTCCCATCCTGGTGAGTCCTATTACATATTCAAATAAAGTGTCAAGAATCTCTTGAGTACATAGGTAGTGCCTATGAAAGAAAATAGATCATTATGCTAAGCACTTATTTATCTTTTAAAAAAATGTACATACCTCTGATGTGGACAGAGAATTCCTATGTAATCAGAATTTTCTAAACTAAATGATCTAAATAAAGGGAGGAGAGGAAAATACCTTCTTGCATGAGCAAAAATGCAAATTTTCTTTATTTTATATTGGTATTTACCTTTACAGGTGATTGCAATATTTATTTCATATCCTGTTTTAATATGGTGTATTTTACATCTAAATAGGAAGATCACTTTTGAGAAAAAATACCACCTTCAAGTTTGCACATCTTCTCTCACCTGAAACCCAGTAGAGCAGGAGCCTGAACTTCTGGGATGTTGTCATCTTGCAGCATTTCTTTGTTTCCTGAAAATATAGAATCAAAACATTTTCCTATGGCTGCATTATGCTGATCAATGGAATTCACAGGAAAAGCTCACATTCAAGAGGAAAGCAAGTGGCCTGGACCTCTTTGCAGGAAAAATTGTAAAGGCACATGATCAAATGCATGAAACAAGGAGGAATTGAAAAATTGGGGCCATGGAAGTTTATGGATTGGCTCTCCTGAGACGGAATGATTTGATCAATGTCTTACTTATCTGAGCTAATGAGAGAAGACTGATCCAGAGATGTTGTCTGACCCATGAATAAATAAAGTAATCAAGCAAAAATACAATCTCTAGCAGAGCTAGGTAGAGAGACATGTGTTGCTTACAACATTTATATTATATCCCATTAAGATTATGGAAGAACCTAAATAGGAGGATCATGTACTAGGAAAACTTCAGGTTTGTAAAAAATCTGGCATGGGAACAGAGTAGAACAGAACCTAGATGTTTTTCAGCTTCTCATTTATTGATGTATCTCTGGCCACAAAACCCAGGCAATAGTTCCATTTGTGAGGCTAAGGTCAGCAGTGCTGCTCCACAGCGTTGGTGAGAGATGTTCCTGCAATGAACCAGGAAAGATGAAGGTGACATTCTTAGCGCTCACTCTTAGGGTTGAAAATCTTGAAAAACTTCATACTTTCTGATGCAACCAGCCTGTGCTATTCTAGTAACTCAAAGAGAAACTGTGGTGATCAAAATTTACAAAGGTTTATATATATATAAATATTATGATCCATATATATTATAAATATATATATGTTTAACCACACAGGTCTATACACCCGTGCATACACATGCCGACACAGAGTAATTGAACAGGGACTTTGACGATTTTGATATTGGATAAGCACAAAATAATACATTCCACACCTTCTCTCTTTGCTCCTAATTATAGGTTAATTTTCAGAAATGTTGAGCCTTTGTTAGAAGTACATAATGTAATCAAGGTGTCTTCTATGTTTATGATCATTTTGTAAAGAAATCTTATAAAGTTTCTTCAAATTATATTCCAAATTAGTTGGAAAACTTTAATCCCATTATTCAAGGAAGTGGGAAAAGTTGATCTTGCAGTACTTAGCCAGTTGCAATTACTAAATGCAAAGTTTTTAGTCAGGTTGTTATTAAAATCTATGAGAAAAAATGAACAATGTATTCAAATAATGATTTTGAAATTGCATGATTGTAAACTGGAATATTTGACATGACAATTCAATGAAATCTTCCTTCATTTCACTTAGTGTGAAATATTTGCCACCACAAGATGATTGCCAGTTTCTAGAGTCATTCATTTGACCCACGTGGATCTCTAAAAATCCAGCATTTATTTTATTTTATTTATTTAATCCCCCCCTCCCCCGGTTGTCTCTTGTTTCTTTGTCCGCTTCTGTTGTCATCAGCTGCACTGGAAGTGTGGGTGGCACCATTCCTGGGCAGGCTGCACTTTCTTTCACGCTGGGCGGCTCTTCTCATGGGCGCACTCCTTGCGTGCATCAGCCCTGCGCATGGGCCAGCTCCACACGGGTCAAGGAGGCCCGGGGTTTGAACCGCGGACCTCCCATGTGGTAGACGGATGCCATAAGCACTGGGCCAAGGCTGCTTCCTCCAGCATTTCTTGTTGCACAGGTTTTGTATCCTGTGAATATGCCTACAGTAAGTTGATTGAGTGTTCACTTATCTTAGTAAAGCAGTTAAGGGTGGTTTTGCACATGTGGTGGGAAAGGATAATCAGCAGCACAACTTGATTCTTCTTGGAAAGATCCACTTTAAGAAGGAATTTGAGCAGAATACATAGATCTAGAAATATATTCCATTAAATCTATTCTTGGCCCTGGGAAAACCCCTTGGAAAACCCTGTAGGGCACCTACCATGATTGAAGAGTCTGCTCTAAAGTAGGTTTGTTTGGACCAAAGGGTCCAAAGAGGTGAGGAATATCAGGTGTTAAAGAAGCAATTTTGCAAGTTGTGCAGCTCTCACCTGCAAAGTCAGATGCTGACTAATTGGAGAAAGAGTTTTCTTGTCACTCCTGATGGGGTCTGGCTTTAGAATAGGATTATGTTACATGACCTCATCTTTGGCAGACCTCACTTGGTCAAATACAGTTTCATTCAGTTATACTAAGATGTCTGTCCATGTGTTTTATTAAATAAATTTTTATTTTTGAATAATTTTAGATTCATAGAAAATTTGCAGAAGTTGTCCAGAGAATTTCTGTATACTTTCACCCACTTCCCCTTAAAATTAATATCTTACATAGTCATCATACATTTGACTAAGTGTATTACATTAGTACAGTATTAATAACCATACTCCAGACTTCTTTCAGATGTAACTAATTTTTTACTCCTATTGTGTTCCTCTTCCATAATCCAATCAAAGATACTGCATGCATTTGGTTTACATGAATTTGTAGAAATATCATGTACCTTTTACAGAAAAATGTCTTGGTCACTGCTAACGCAATGCTCACCTTTTAAGAGAATAGTGTAATATTTTGTTTTGTACATCAATATTCTGTGCATTTGGCAACAAATCTCATCATTTCAGGATTAAGGATTCATTTTGCCTTCATATTAAGAATCTGCTAACACATTACTTTCATCCATTCATGCCCAAACTAATTGAGTACATTCACTGGGGCTCTGTAGAAATATGGGGGAACAAGAATTCCATAGATTATGTAGAATTGTTTCAGAACCGTGAAGCATGCTAGATCTGGTTGCATGTGAATCAGGCCTCATATATCGCTCAGCATGATTTTATATCTGTAATCGGTACATTTGTGTTGATTACCTCCTAGTAACATCATGGGATATTGTGAGGTGTCCTGGCAAATATACTTGCCAACTTGATTTTATCTTATTTAATTATGACTTTTTTTGGTCATTTGAACAACAGGAGTATACAATATTAAACCAAACACTTATAATTTCTAACAGAAATGGATGAACAAGATCTTTATTTCCTAGGTCAAGAAAAAATGCAACATTCCCATGAAGTCCCATAAATAAGACATCATCCACATTTAAGAATCTGAAGCATTCCGGGTTAAAGAAAGGAGAGGACAGCAGCGTGGTTCGGATTTACCTGGGATGTCCCAGTTCACTGCCCTCTCTTACAACAGTCCTGTCTAGAATTTCTTCAGTTGTCGGAGAACATGGCCATGTAAATGGGAGTGAGCAGATCCTGACCATCGTCATAGCTAGTTCTGCTTACTTGTATTTTCATAGAGCAATATTCAGCCATGAGCCTGTTGATGTGGTCATATGTCAGGAAATAATTTGTGGGTGAAAGGGGCATAAAGTTCACCACATTGCATGAGAAGAGACAGGTGTCATTGTCTTTGAACCATGAGCTAATTGGGATAATTCTGTCTGGATTTAGGACTTCCTTTTCAGCACATGGTTCATTTTGATATGTATATACATATATAGTATATATTTCATTTTTCTCTCATTTCATAACTACGTAGCAATTTATTAGGTCAGGGATTTGTAGACCAGCTTTCTGGGTATAATGTGGGTGGTTCTCTTTTCTGATTCCTACAAGATGAAAATCATGGTCAATTGGGCTGCCTTCTGTCCAGAGCACAGAATTCTCTTCCATGCCCATGGGGTTTGACAGAATCAGTTCCTTAGGTGGCAGTGCTGAGATGCCATTCCTTGTTGTCTAACAGCTCTCATCTCCTAGAGCCTGCCCAATTTCCTTGCCACATGGTCTCATATCTCTGCAACCTACTTCGGATGTATTCTTTCATTTCAAGTTTAAGGATTAATTTTGCCTTCATATTAAGAATTTGATAACACATTACTTTCATCCATTCATGCCCCAATGAATTGAACACATTCACTGGGGCCCTGTAGCTATACTTACCCTAGTCAGCATTCCATAGATAATGTAGAATTGTTTCAGAACCTGAAGTATGTTAGATCTGGCTGCATATGAATCTTGCCTCCTATTACAATCAGCCTGATTTCATGTCTGCAACAACAGCAGACATGAAATTGCCCCCTGGTAAATTCATGGGGCAGTGTGAGCTATGCCAAGAAAATGTACTTGCTACGTTGATTTTATCTATAATTAAGATTTTGTTGGTCATTTGAAAAACAGGAGTATACAAAAGTAAATAAAACACATAGAATTGTAAATTCTCAATAAATGGAAGCATAAGTCAGTTTACTGCTTAGATCAAGACAAAATACAGTATTCCCATTTTGACCCATGTAGAAGGAATGAGTCATCCACATTTAGAAATCTGAAATAGTCTGGAGTCTTAAGCAAATGTGAAGATAGCAGCTTGGTTCAGATCTACCTGGAATGTCCCCAGTTCACTGTGCTCTTACCAACAGTGCTGTCTAGAATTTCTTCATTTGTTAGAGAACATGGCCATGGACACAGAGGGGAGAGATCCTGACCACCTCCAAAGCTGGTTCTGTTCTTACCTGTGTTTTCATAGCACGGTATTCAGCTCTGACCCTGTGGATGTGGTAACACATCAGTAAATCATCTGTGGGTGAAAGGGGCATAAAGCACAGCACATTTCCTGAGAAGAGACATGTGTCAACACCATTCAGCTATGAGCTCAATGGGATGATAACTCTTGTATCAGGATTTATGACTTCCCTTCTAGCATGTGGTTCAATTTAACACATATATGCACACACACATATGTATATCACTTTTTTCTCATTTCATAACTAATTAGCAATTGATTAGGTCAGAGTTTTGTAGATGAGGAGACTGGGTCCAATGTTGATGATTTTCTTCTGACGTTCCTCCATGGTTAAATAGGGCTGCGTTCTGTGCAGAGCACAGAGTTCTCTTCCAAGCTCATGGGGTTTGGCAGAATCAGTTCCTCAGGTGGCAGTGCTAAGGTCCCATGTCCTTGCTGGCTGTCAGCTCTCTCCTCCTAAAGCCTGCCCAGACTCCTTGCCACATGGTCTCCTGGAACTCCACAACCAACTTCGGATGTATTCTTTTATTTCAAATACTAATTATTTATGAATTTCTCTGGTTTCTTTCTCTCTGACCAGCAGAGCAAGATTTAATTGGACCCCCCTTCTTAAAGTCAACAGCTTTAAGGATATTTGCAAAATCCCTTCACAGCAGCACCTGAATAATGTTTCAGCAATTGAGAGAAGGTGTGTATATACTGTGGGAAGGAGTCCCCAGGCTTTTTTAGAACTCTAATTAAAACAAAGTGTTCTTTTTAAATCATTTCCCAAAGACTGATTGGGCTTAAATTGGATATTTGGCATTGGGAAAGCATTAGGAAAATTTCACTTCTTAAAATCATTATATGACTTCAGGGAAGGAGATGATAGTAAACCTAGTATCCCAGCTGCACTGAAACATTAGTGGCTTCCACTGTGTCTGCATCTTCAGAGTGATATTGCTTGTAAAATGACCCAGAAGTACCTGCTAAAATGAAAAATTAATTCGAACTCTTGTTCCATGGATTCTCATAGTACATAACCTAAGCCTCAAACTTTCATCGAATTAATGTTCCCCTTCGATCAGGCCCATTCTGCTTTCACACTCTGTATCGTTAGTCTTTTTTAAATAACCAGGACGATCTTTTCCCAATCCTGTTCATTTTCTGAAGTGCTCTTCCCTGGGCTTTGAAGGAAAGCCCCCTCCTCCATTCACGCATTAGCCCAACTGTCCCCTGCTTGAAGACAATGTTTCCTTACTCCACATTTTAGGTGGACCCCTCTGGGCCAGTTACCCTGCATGACACATCCTTGTTTATCATCCTGTCATCCATGATGACTTTAAATTTTTGAATGTAAGAATGTGAATTTTTGCGTGTAAGAATGTGAAGGAAATTATATTGCAGTGATGCAGGAAACCTGTAAATTAAGTAGTAGAAATTCAAGCAAAATAAGTAAACTTAAGAATGTATATTAAATGCAACTTCATGTATGAGGAGGAAAAAATACATGGGTGTAAAGAACAAACCTGAATTAAATATTAACATTGTCTAAACACAAATACATGGGGGACCAAGAACAGGGTGGATTGTAGATGAGAAGGAACGCCCTCCCTGATGATGTGGGCATCTGCAGCACCATTCCTGAATGCTGGGAGGGGACCCTCTCCTAAGGTAAAGTGCTCAAAAGGAGACAAACTACAGAAAATGAACTTATTAATTAGAATTAGAACAATACATGCCTTAGGACATTCCACATCATGGAAAACCTCAGAAGCTTTGGAAAAAGTCTGCAGAAAAAGTTATAATCATGATATTGGAAGAATTTTTTTAACCATATAATTGTTAAAGGGTCCTAAATTTTCTCTTACCTCTGACTGTTCGTGCAGAGGGTTGATCCTGAAATGGACCAGGTTCACAGTGCCCTACCTTTCCTGAGTAACAGAGGAGGAAATCTCAAAGAAGCAGGTTAGTAATGGCTGCAGAAATGTTACTTGTTTACTGTGTAACCTCCCAGTAAAACGAATCGTTCTCCTTGTTAATAGTTTAAGATCCTATGCCTAGACGTGTTCATGATATTGTTATTTGCATTATTCTGAAAGTAGCATTAGTTTTGTGCAGGAATAAATGAAGAAATGCTCTATCAGATCTTGGGAGCTGAAGCCATTTTACGTATGACCACTAGGTGGAGGTGTTACACTTCAAGTCTGCTAATGACTTCATTAGTGATTTTAGAAAGTGGTCGACTTAAATGATAGTCCTAAGGGTGACTTGTAAATATTTGATGACTTCTTTCTGGGAGTAATATTGTATTAAGGGCAATACAGAAGACTTGCTTTGGATATATTAAGTGAGGTTCCTTTGGAATATTAAAATTTAGAATAGACTGAGTTAGATACACAATACGTGTACTACATCTTAATCTATCCAATGATATGAGTATATTCCAAGTAGGCTTTGGTACCATATTTATAACATATAATTAAGTTCTGATATTACACTTACAAATGCATGTTTTCTTATAAATTTCTTTTGTTTTCAAGATGGGTGCAGTTGATTTGAAAGAGTACAATTGCATATAAAATATTTCATTATCCGAATTGTGCTGAATATTGTTGAAAGTTGTGGTGCTAAGTTGATTTCTTGCCTTTTGCAGGTGTGTAGTTACATTTCCTGTGGTCATGATATTTTTATCTCCATCCATAATTTATCTTCATAACTCACTGCACAGGTACATTTGCCTTTATACTCTCTATAGATTTGCATATGCTCCTCGGGGACTTGGTTGTCTGCTCAGAGCTCTATTAATGCAGTTTCCCTGGAGATGGGACCTGAGTACATCAGTCGGGTGAGCAAGATGATGTCACATTCCCAACTGCTCATCCTGCTAGTACTCTGGACCTCAGGTGAGAGGTTTAGAAGAGTAGTATCTTTATAAAGCTGGAGAATTTTTTTTAACATGCAGAGTGAGCAAACCATTTCATCTAAAACAGATTTGAATATATATGCTAAATAAGAAAACCCACATTTAGATACATATTTTATACATGTGTGATTGAATGTATGATCTATGTTCTTTTCTGGTTGCAGGTGTCAGTGGGGACCTCGTGATGACCCAGTCTCCAGGCTCTGTGGCTGCATCTGCAGGAGAGACCGTCACCCTCAAGTGCAAGGCCAGTCAGAGTGTTTACAACTACTTAAACTGGTACCAGCAGAAACCAGGACAGGCTCTTAAACTGCTCATCTATGGTGCATCCAATCGGCCATCTGGGGTCCCTGATCGATTCAGTGGCAGTGGGTCTGGGACAGATTTCACTCTCACCATCAGCAGATTCCAGCCTGAAGATCTGGGAGATTATTACTGTCAGCAGTATAACAGCTCTCCTCCCACAGTGCTTCAGCCTCGAACACAAACCTCCTCCCCAGGGCTGTAGGGCAGTGAGTCTTGCAGCACCAGCTGCTTCCTCCTCAAATAGACTTGAATATGTTTACTTCCTCCATCTGTCTGAGAAACCATGTCCTATAGGGGACTGTACCATAGAAATCTTTTTTTCCCTTGGCCAGATCAAATGTCAGGGTGAATTGACCCTCTAGGCTAGGGTCTTTTAAACTTTATGCCCTGATGGATTGATTCTCTATTCCTTTTATCTCCTTAATGTTTAAATTTTCATCATTTTCTTTTTTCTCCCCCATCATCCTCCTACAACTGGTCCTTTCCAAGATTAAATCCTTGATCCTTCATATTCAAAACTTCCCCTGTGGAAGGTCATTTTCCTCCCTTACTCTTTCCTTCCCTGGTCCCATTGTCATCTAAGCCTTTCTTTCCAGTGTCACAAAAGATGATTACATTTGTTACTCTACCTTTTTTTAAAAAATTTAGATAACTATTTTCATTTCTTATCACCATCAAATAGTAATTGTGGGTGCCTTAATATACTATACTCATTGAAGACTGCTTAGGTTATAAGGGATGATGCTCAGCCAATGAAATATGTTGATTTCAGTTTGGATATAAAATTTTCCAGTGAGCTTCATATTCCTGCAATTGTCACACCATTTCTATAGTTCTCTTATAAAATCGTTGAACCATAAAACTTGCCAAAAATTAAATGTGTTCTGTATTGTTATGAGGTCTTTGTTTACTTCATCTTATTCCGATATATTTGAAAGGACACATATATAATTTTATTCTTTACAATATTACCTAACGTTGTATGTTCCATCTGTTTAAAAAAGAAAAAAAAATAAATTCAAACAGAATATATGTATGTTTGATGGTGTGAAGCAGTGTGGACCTCAGAAAAGGAGGATCTTAAGGTGAATCCATTCTGTGGATGTAACCTATTGTAGGTGGAACACTTTGAGGAGGTTACTTCAGTTTATGCCTGGATCACTGTGAGTCTCAGTCCCTTTACTTGAGTCTTTAATAAGAGAATGAGATTTAAACAAAGAAGGAGAAAGCCATGGCAGCAAGAATCTGAAGCAGTGAAACCTGGAAGTTACAGAAGTAACAAGCAGATGCCACCATGTGTCTTGCCATGTGACAGAGAATTCGAGCATCACTGGCAGCTGGTCTTTGGGAAGAAAGCATTGCCTGATGATGCCTTGGTGTAGACACTTTTCTCAGCCTCAAAATTGTAAGCTTGTAAGTTAATAAATACCTCTTGTGGAAGCCAACCCATTTCAGTCTGGCTAACTAGAACAGTCTTTATCCAAATATTTATAGAATAACTGAAAGTCTGCCTCTTTTTATAAAGCCCTTTTCCTTTTTTGCATCTCTTTCAGCTATTTTCATTTTTTCCTGGCAACTCTCTAATTCTTCAGCTTTACCCTTCTAGAAATGTGTGAGAGTTTTCCCCCTGAACTCTTCCACCAATCATCAACTTTCTTTCTTACAATCCTTTGGCACTGAAGGAATTCGTGGTTCTTAAAACTGCTGTAACCTGAGCACTTTAGATACCCTTTATTTACTTATTCATTTATTTATTTTATTTATTTCTCTCCTTTCACTGCTCACTCCCCCCCCCGCCCCGCTCTGTTGTCTGCTCCCTGCATCCATTTGCTGTGTATTCTTCTGTGTCTGCTTGTATTATCAGCAGCACCAGGGATCTGTCTCTTTTTGTTGCATCATCTTGCTGTGTCAGCTCTCCGTGTGTGTGGTGCTACTCCTGGGCAGGCTGTTCTTTTTTTGCACAGGGCGGCTCTCCTTATGGGGCACACTCCTTGTGTTTGGGCTCCCCTACATGGGGGATAACCTGGAGTGGCATGACATTCCTTGTGTGCATCAGCACTGCGCATGGGCCAGCTTACCCCATGGGCCAGGAGACCCTGGGTTTGAACCCTGCACCTCCTAAGTGGTAGGCAGACAATCTACCAGTTGATTCAAATCTGCTTCCCTGGATAAACTGTAATTAACACATTATTTTTCAGTGTGCTGAAAAATTCAGAGCATAGTGGAAATGTTCTGAATATTCTAGTATTATTTCTGAAATTTCTTCGTAAATATTTTGGTGGATGAAATTTAGTTTCACCAAATTTCTCATTAAACCAGAGGAGAATACACCAAACTCTGTGACACACATAACTGCTCTTTACTCTTAGTAATGAGAGGTATTTTCGGCATTGAATCCATGTCATTCCTTTACACAATAAACATTTATTAAATAATTCCTCTGTCCTTTGCAAAGGTCTCTCATATCATTGTAGTTAATGAGAAAAAAACACATATGAAAAATTTACACTATGACATTTTTTAGTGCTAGGTTAAAAAATAAATTAGGTCTGGGGAGGAGACTGTGGTTTAGAATGAATAGCAATTTAAAAGATGAAAATATATCAGTTAGCTAATGTCATGTAAGATAGCATGCCCAAAACCAGTATCATAAAGAGTTAGCTGGTGAGTTTTTGGTGAGCTGTGCAGTCTGTTCATATGGAGGCCTGACTGACTCATCAGGGCCTTCTCTTGGTCTATAGTTATCTGGCAGGTCCCCTGAGGTCTGTGTGTTCTAGGCTCAATCATCTTTGATCTCCTTCACATGCTCCTTAGCTGGCCATCAGCCTGACTTTGGGTTGACTGCACCACATGTCTTTTACCACCTGGCAGACTAATTTTAGATTCTTCTGATGGCTACTTTCATGCTCCAAAAGATTAAATGAAAGCCCATTTCAGAGTGTTTTATTCCCTGATGGATCAACTACCTCTTCCCTGTGCCTCCTTTATTTAAACTTTCCTATTTTGACTCCTTACCCTTCTTCCCTTCCTCTGGTCCCTGCTATTGTCCTCAAAATATGATATAAAGATATAATCCTGGCCATCACAGGTTCAGAATCTCCTCTGGAGGTCTTGTCTGTCACTCTCCCTCCTTATCTACTGGATCCTCTGTCAGGGCAGGCCATTCTGCTCAGTGTCCCCTGATTATATTTTATAGAACTACCTCAATACCTTTGCTGTGTCCTCCATTTTATTTTGAAAATAAGAGAAAAATTTTAAAAGATTGAATATTATCAGGCTCTGTCATTCTTTTCCTGTTAAAGGCCATTCCACAATTTTCTAATCCTACTTATAAATATGTGCAAATTTTGTACATCTTTAACAGTTTCTGCCCATGTGCCCTCAAGAAAATTACTTAACATCTCAGTGTCAAGGTTTTCTCAGATATAAAGTGTATATTCTACTTGTCCCTGTTTTGTGAGGATGTCTTGAGGCAAAATTAATCAACACACTCAACACACAATAACAGGCTATGAGCCAAACCTGATACATATAAAACCCTCATTTCCAATGATTGATAGACTTTTCATATTTCTTTTAAAAATCCCTCAATTATTCATCAATTATTAATGATTAAATTAGGGGTTTTTTTTGTGGCTGCTTTAACAAATTGAAAAAAAAAACTTGATAACTCACAATAGCAGGATTCAAATCACTCACACTTTTGGAAGCCAGAGAATTGAAATCAGTATCTCAAGGCTGCAGTCAAGGATTCTGTAAGGCCACACTTCTGGAAGCTCTTAAGGAGCATACATTCCATAACTCTACCAGCCCGTGCAGGCTGCCAGAATTTTTGTTTTGAGACTTCATTACTCCAGCTTTCAAGTCCAGCATCTTCAAATTACTCTATGGTCTTTTCTCTCTTGCACTTTTATGTTTGTCTGCCAAATTATCCTGTATCCCTTTTATAGGAATACCTGTGATTATATTTTTGCCTAACCTGAAATCCCAGGATAATCTCTCCATCTCAGATTAAACAAAGTATGATGAATGTTTCATATGAGGCAGCAGGCATGAGCACCAGGATTTAAGACAAGGTATTTTCAGGCTGGTATTCAGTGTATAGTGTGTTTCCTTCAACCCCAATGATGTCCATTTATCCTATATGCAAAATACTTGTCCTTATCCCCACATGTCCAAATATCTAAACAAATTATAGCTTCAACTCAATTTCCAAACCTCATCTAAATATCATCTCCTGAACAGTCACAAGTCACTATCTAAATCATCTAAATTAGGTAAATTAGGTATGTATTACATTCTCAGTAGGTTCCAATCTGGGGTCAATTAATTTCTATCTGTAGACCAGTACCAAGAAAAGAATTTCACTGATTACAAAACACCCTGGTGGGGCACGCATAGTATAAATATTGCAGACATCCTGATTCCAAAAGGGAGAGGATGAAAGGAAGAAAGGAAACACTGCTCCCAAGCAATTTTGAAATCCTGAAGTTCTGTTAGGTTCATTACCTGGGGTCATCTCTATGGCCTGTGGATTGTCCTTGGTGACACGTTTCTGCCCCCTGGACCTCTGGCTTTGGCTTCTGTACCCAGGTCTCTGGCCTCTGAGACCATGTTTGTTATAACTCTCCCTGCAGAGCTGACCTCTGTCTTATCAGGTGTAGATTGAGTTACATATGTATTCTTAATCATCGTCAGTATTCCTGTCTGTGTGGGCATATTGTAGGTAGGACTTTGAATATGTTATTTGAGTTATGGTGTAACTGACATGATTGGAAGGGCGCCTTAATCCAGACCATTGGATTCTGTTATAACCATGAGAAATTCATTCAAAGATATAGAAGCTATAGGGAGGATCCGTAAGATGGAAGTCAACAGAAACCAAAAGAGAAAGAAGAAGACATTGCTATGAATTCAAGTTGGGAATAGTGGCCAAGGAAACTCAAGGATCTCTGGTAGCTAGCACAGGAATGTTATAGAGTTTAGGGAGAAAGAATTGCTTTGCTGCTTTCTCAGTAGTGGATTTTTTCCTAACCTCAAAAAAGTGAGCCTATTAGTTCCCGGTGTTCAAATATGGCAGATAACACTCAAATAGGCAGGAATAAACTTAAGCAATGATGTAAAGCAATAGTATTCAGAAAACTGCAATTCAATGTTAAAAGAAATTAAAAAAGGCCTAAATAACTGGAAAAATATTCCATGCTCATGCTCATGCATTGGAAGACTAAATATCATTAAGATGTCAATTCCACTCTAATTTCTATAGAGATTCAATGCAACACTCTAAAATTTCCACCAGCATTTAAAAAAAATCAAATTTATTTGGAAGGGGAAGGGGTCCTGAATAGCCTGAAACTTTTAAAAAGAAAAAGCAATCTCTCATGTCCAGATTTTAAAGCATGGTATCTAGCTATAGTGGTAAAACAGCTTGGTACTGGCATAAAAACAGACACATAGACAAATGGATCCAAACTGATGCTTCAGAAACAGGCCTTCACATGTATGGTCAAGTGATTTTTGACTAGCCTGTCAAACCTACACATCTTGGTCAGAACAGTCTATTCAAGACATGGTGTTGAAAGTATGATATCTATAGCCAAAAGAAGAAATGAGGGCCCATATCTCACACCTTATCCAAAAATTAACTCAAAATTGATTTTTAAAAAACCTAAAAATAAAATCAAGAACCATTAACTTTCTAGAAGAAAATGTAAGAAAAATAGCTTCAAGAGCTGGTGTTAGATGGTGGTTTCTCAAAAGAGATAAGAGGAGGCCAGGGACCGACTACTGATGTCTAATATATGTAGAAGTTTTAATTAGCTTTATGATATGAGTACAGAAATGTATAGAGTGAATGATAATACATAGTGATTAATAGATTATAAAAGGGGTTGTGGCTGAAAATGGATGTCTAGGGATGTAAGAGCCAATCGACAGAATGCTAAAAACTATTCTAGGAACTGAATAGCACAGTAAACCAAGAGATGGATGAGAATTGTGGTTGATGGTACAAATGCAAGAGTGTCCTTTGTTAGCTAGGGCAAATGTACATCACTATTGCAGGGTGGTGGGAATGTTGGGAAGCATGGGAAAAATACAGCTGGAGTGAAATACGGATTGTGGTTAGCGCTAATAATATAATATTCTTGCATCTATGCCAAAGATGTACTTTGTTGATAATGGGCCAATATGCAAAATGTGGGCCAAATGTACACTATGGACGTGGTAATAATCAGAGGACATTATGTTACCTGCAACGAATATCCCACCACTGTGTAGTGTGTTGCTAGAGGGATGTTGTTTGGGAATTCTGCACATGTGCAAGATTGCATTATAAGATTACAACTTCTGTCATAAAAAAAATTTTAAAATAATAATGCAGTGGTTTTGGGGAAAATACACCAACTATAAGATAATGACTATAATTAGTAATAAGATTTTCATAATATTGTTTCTTAAAGTGTCACAAGCATCTCATAAGAATGCAAGGTGTTCGTGGTGGGCCGATGTATGGGCCTCCTTTATGATGTAATGCATGTTTGCTTTCTTAGTGCACAACTTTTACTATACACTTATTGTTTTTGTGTTTTCATATATAAATGATACAAATATAATAATAATTATAGGGTGGGTTGGGAAAATACTTTGTTTAGTAGTAATATATGGACAATGCTCTTTAATAACTACTTAAAAATGTTTAACAACAATGCAAGTTTCTGGTTGTAGGGTGAGGTACAAGAGTCCTGTATGATGTTATATATCTTTGTTTTGTAAGTTCACAATTATTACTATACATGTATTGTTTTTTTTGTTTACGTATGAGTGATATATTTCAATAAAGTAAAAAATGTGCATAACCTGAAAACAATTTAATAGACTGAAATGACTGTTGACTTAATGTTGTCTGTTCATTCAACAGGAACTTTTAAGTGGCATTTCTTTGCTTGAATCAAAAAGACTTTGCTACAAAGCAGTATAAAATCCAGAATTTGGAATATTTGAGTTCCTGAAAGAGCTGCATGGAAGCTTCCCTGAAGTCTACAAGATAAAACAAACTAGGATCAATTCAATCTAAAATTCGATTAAAAAGATGGGTTGAAATCTATTTGGGTAGCTACACAAGTTTTTCTTAAAGTCAATGAAAAATGTCCATTAAGCAACTATTGTTTGTATGATGGATGATGTATGTATGGCAGGTTAAATAGTGTAACAATAGTGAATTATATATCTTTTTATTTTATATTAGAAAAATTAAGTGAAATATTATTGAGAATTTAATACCTGATATGAAAGAGTATCAGGCATTAAATTTGTACATGTCTTCTCTCCATTTCACATATCATTAGACAAGAGGGTCCCCCATGGATCTTTCCAGGATATTCCCATCTCTGTTCCTCATTTCTGCTCCTTGTTTGAAGTGATCCATATACACATGCCTAATGTCTTTCCATTGCAAAGGTTGTCAAGTCTTCCTTGACCTTATGTTCAGTTCATTCTTTCTTTACAGTTGATAAGTTAATTTTAGCATCTTTTGCTTCTAGACAGATGGAGTATTACCCAAATCATAATTATTAGTTCCTTTTTACTTAACAGTTATTTTTCCCTTTATGATTTTCCCTTTATTCTGTAGTTTACATACATAGCAAGATGAACCTGGTGTGAACACTTTGCTTGGAAATCTCGTAGGCTAAGTGTAGAAATTTATTGATTTTGAGTTCTGCTTTTCACACAAAAAACCCTCAGACAAACTTCAGCAATGTTCTGCTTCTATATACAAGGATTATCATCTTTCCCTTTTAAGGTAACAGCTCATCATTTCCTCTGAGCCCACAACAGAAGCAAATATCTATATTTCCAACAATGTTCTGCTTGAGGAAATCTAGGCTTTATCACAGGTATCAAAATTCTTCCAGTCTTTACCCATAAGCTGTTTTCAATGTCACTTCCACATATTTGGTATTTGTTATAGAACCACCCATGCTTGGTACTAAAATCTGTCAGGATTCCACCACAGAAATAGAACATAAGACCTATATTAAGAGCCTTATTGCAATGAATAATTTGATTGTTGTGGCTGACTTTGTTCAGTACTCAAGCTTCCTAATGACTGTCTTTACTGTCTTAATATCACTTTATTTTGTGTTAGTGGTCAAATGTCCCTCCTATAAGAATATATGTGATGCCATTGAGGGTCCAGGGTTTTGATCCAGGCAATTCTCCCACCTAAAGTTTTAATTTAATCACATCTGCAGAGATTTTACATATGAGGTAACTCATATAGGTTCCCAGGATTAGGATTGTTTTATAGGGTCTCCTTCAGATGACTACAAACACAAGGAAATATATCTTCAGACCTCTTGAGGCCTCTAGGATCTTCTCCTTGATCAATGCAGTGTGACCGTTGCTATGACATTGGCTCTCTTGGTCTCTGGGACTATCCCTCATAAGGTATTGTTACTTTTTTAATCTTCTCAGTTCAATCATCTTGTAAGTTGTTGATAATCATCCTGGGGGAGGGAATGGTTGGAGGCATGGTTGGGCCTTTAGGGATGAGATTACAGAAAAGGTTGGGTATGAAGAGGACCTTTGGTAAAGGAGTTACCTTTCCAACTTCCTTTCTTAATTCTCCATTTTTGCAGGGGTCCATGGATTCCTTCCCTAAGGTGTCTATAATTAGTTCACTATTGCATTGGGTAAAAAAATAACAGTATTTGGATTATGTAGTCGTTCATTGCATCTACAGCTGAGTGCAACTACAATCAGTGAAACATTTCCCTCAGCATTGTAGGGAGTCTTTTTATGCAATTCGATGGTGGCCTCAAGAAAGAAAAACTACAAGCAAAAACATAGGTAAATGTTTTTGTCTCAAATTTAAATTCTGTCACTAAATGTCTAGACCATGCCCTTCACTTGCTGCCCTTCTGTCTCCCAATTAATAAATGAGAACTTTCATTTCTAAGCTTCTTTCTCACTCTAAGAGTCTCTGATTCTTTGTCCTGAATATAGAAATCATGAGTAGTAACTATTGAGGGGCCAGCACTCTATTTTAGAATTAGGGTTCTTGATCAGGCTGCCTGAGTTTGAATCTTGATTTCTGGATTTAAAAATTGTGTGATGTTCTATGTGGTATTTACTCTCTCTAAGTCCTAGTTTCCTTACTATATAATGGAGGTAATCCAACCTGCCCCATGGACTATTGGAGGATCCATTGATATGATGTTTGTCAGTGTCTGGGACATTTTATCCCTTACTATTATCATAAAGTATTATAAAAACCTGTTGCAAGTTGGCATTTGTTGAACCATCAGCTGTATCACAGGTCTCCTCTGTTTTCATTTTGTTTCTTATCTTGATTATCAACATTTTATTACTGTGACATAGGCCATGGAATGTTTCTCATTTGCTTCCACAGTGAACCCATGGTAAAATGAAAGCTTGTATATTTTTTTGAGAAAGACGCATAGAGAGGGAAGAAGTTTATTCACCATCTCGTCTGATCCTTTTATTAGTTAGTATTTGCTTTAAGTCATGGTTCTACTGCTCAGGAGTTTTGTAATCCTAAGCACATGGCATCACCTTTTTAGCCTTAGTTTCCTCATTTGGGAAGCAGGGCACGTAGCAGTACTAGCTAATGTCAGTTCCCTGCTCTCCTCTGCCTCCCTGGGTCCTTTGTCCTCTCCTTTCCTTCAACCCTGTCCAGACGTTACCCAGAGAACCTTGCTAGCTTGAGGGATACAGAAGATGAGGGACAGAGTTGGGAGACTGAACCTTCTCTTAAAGAGATAAATTGCCACATGAGATGCCACATGGCAGGGGTGGAAAGGACTAGCTGAAACCTGAGCAGAGATGGGTCAGTAAATGGAGGGGAGGAAGGCTGAGAGGAGCTGGGGAAAGAGAGAGGGGGAAGGAGAAAGGGAAGCCATTGCTTACCTGAGAATGGGGAATGGAGAAGAAGAAGGAAGGGGACAGAGGAGAGGGAGGGTGGAGGGTGTGGCGGGAAAGGAAATCAGGCTTCAGAGGGGATGTCTGCTGGGGTGTCTGTGGGGGGTTTTTCACTTCATTTAGGTCTTTCCCTAATGGTTACCTTCTTATCGACACCTTTCCTGAAATACCTGAACCTATAAACCTGCTCCAGCACCTCTGCCTTCCTCCCAACCTTAATTTTCTTTTAGCACATATCTTTATCTAAGATAGTACATTGTGTACTTATTAATATTGTCTATTATTTTTCTCCCCCACTAGACTAGAAGCTCCGTGAGGACAGGAAGCTCTACCTGTTTGGTATTCTCAGCATCTAACACAGCGTCTGACACTTTTCAGGCATTCAATAAATGCTTGTTAAATGAGGGAGTTAACTGGGGTTCAAATCCACAGACTATTGGTCATAAGTTTTCTGGTTCCCCACACTGTTTCCCATCTGATGCTGTTGTCATAAGGGACTGGTTCAGTTTCTTGTGTGTATCTTGATGGTGGAATTAAATTGTAAGAGCATCAATGACAAGGAGCATGAAACTAGTTTCATATTATTTTACATTCCTCACTATTGCTAGCATTGTGAGGGGCAGGTAGAAGTTGCTAACCTCCCTTTAGCTCCCTACATCATATGTCACGTCCAGCAAATATGTGAGCTTGTGTAGATATGTGAAAAGTTAGGTCTACCACACTCTAATACTTTGCAAAATATTTCATACCTTTTAAATTATTTTTTTAATTTTAAAAGAAGATTTAGATTACAAAAATGGTACATAAAAAATATAGAAGATTCCCATATGCCCCAGTCCCTTCCCCTCCCACACTTTCTCACATTTACATCTTTCCTTAGTGTGATAGTTGTTCCAATTAAAGAACACATATTGAAGCACTGCTGCTAACCATGGACTATAGTTTATATTAGAGTTTATACTCTGATCTGCTCAATTTTTAGGTTATGACAAAAGAATAATAGTCTGTATCGTTCATTGCAATGTCATGCGGGACAATTCCAATGTCCTGAAAATGCCCCCATGTTATAGATATTCTTCCCTGTCCCTCCCTCAAAACCTCACGCATTTCATGTCTTATAAATATTTGAATCTGACTATATTTTTATTCCTAGGCAATTGTGTACTTATGACTTTCATTGTTATAATTTCTATGCCCATACTTGTGAGAAAACATATTGAGAAATTTTTCTGAGGGTTAATTGATTAGAAGGAGATAGAGTGATAAAGAGAAATCAAAAACAAACTAGATGTCAGGACACAGGAGCCCAGGTGTTTAGTAGCTGAACAATCTGAAGCAGGCGTCCCTCTGCCGGAGTTTTCATCTGTATGAGGGGATTGGACTGGAAAGAATCTTTTCACTGATAATTACTCTAACCTTTGCTAATGTGTTGGGTGTGAGCCCAGGGAATCTCATCCCACTTTTACATGGGGCAAATTAATATCAAATTCAAAATATTTTTGTATAAAGCCTTGGATATGTGTGGTAGTTTAGCATTATCTAGACAGCCCCGCTGCATAGAAATATAATGAGAACCACATATATATCTAAAAAAATTTCCAGGGGCCACATTAAAAAAAGTTAAAAGAAAGCTGTGAAGTTAATTCTCATAACTTATTTGATTTACCTAATATATCTAAAATATTACCATTTCAACATGTAATCTGTATAAAAATTATTAATCAGCTATTTCATACATATAATTCTGTACTAAGTTTTAAAATTTGATGCATTTTTACACTTACAGCCAATCTCAGTATGGACTAGCCTCATCTCCAGGCTCAGTAGCCATGTGTGGCTAGTGGCAGCTGTACTGAAGACAGACAGGAACAGCAAGCTTCATATATTTTGGAGCTTGAAAGATTTATGACTGTGAAGAATGGGCTCAAGGAGCCCTGGAAGGAAGTCAAACAATAGGCATATGAGTTACTCCTGTAACGTACAGTGATTGACATTTTTAGCAACCTGAGTGTGTATTAGGCCAGCTGCTTAGCACTTTACATGAATTTTTTCATTTCATCCTCACATCAGTCTTACTAAGTCATATCCCTCCCCTTACATATGAGAAAAATGAGGCATAAAATTCAAGTAATTTCCTATTATGACTTGTGAGCATGTTTTCCTGGGCAATTATATGCAGACAATGTTGTGGAAAAGGAGCTCAATAGTTTATCCACTGAGTCTCTCCAGGCTTAAATCCCGGCTTCCTTGACCCCTGGTGCTAATTCCCCTGTGCTCGCCCATGGGGATGGGGCCTTGGAGCTCAGGGCCCGTGTCCTGGCATCTTGGCCTTACGTCCTCCAGTGGCCGCTCAGTCAACAATTTAAGCTTAATAAAATGTTAGGTCCCATCTTGCTAGCCTCTGTAAACCCTTCTCTTCCTCCCCAAGCCCCAGAGGCAGCCTAAGTGTCTCCTTCTATGGGAAGATGAAAAGGCCTGACCTACCCGTGATCTCACTGGGAGCCAGGATTTCAAGAAAACACAAATACAATTGTAAATTTGGTGGGACACAGATTGAAAAACTAGGACTTGGAATTGTCAATGCCTGGAACAAGGCATGCTTTAAAAAGACAAGCAAACAAACATACATCTCTGATTTCCCTATTCTCTTCCTATTTCATTTCTTATCCTCTCATCAGTTAAATTTTGCTCCTTTTTCCTCCTTCTTCTCCTCCTCCCCTCCAATTTCTTTGTCTCCATCTTCCTTTACCTGTTTTTTTAAAAAAATTTTTAAGGAGGAACCAGGGATCTTACTTGGGAGGCAGTTGCTCAACCACAAGCAAATCATTCCCCCTTACTGTTCTTTTCAATTTCTTTACTCATCATCTGCACTCCCTTTTCCCATTTCTTCAAAATACTATGTTTAACTCACAGAATTGCTTTGGGTCTTTTGGGCGGAAATATGTTAGGATCAACATGAAAAAACTTGGAATATTCTAAAAACCTCCTTTTATAGAAAAAGAGTTAAAAACAGAAGCTACACTCCAGTTTTGAAACCAGAGAGGATCCCATCCTGAGGCCTGGATGTCAGAGTTGGAAAACGGCCTCAAGGTCCCCAAACGGGCTCTTGGTCTTGCAGACCAGCTGGGGGGAGACGTGGGAGAAGCAGTGCCCTCAGGGGTGCTGGGGGCGGTGGATGTGGCCCAAAGGGGGGACAGGTGGGGTGACAGGTGAGCAGCTGACTGCCCATATTCCGGAGACTCAACTTTTTTTATTACTATAAATCTTCCTCCAGCTACCAGGAAGTCTTAGCTCCTCTCACTGTGTCTTAGTTTACATACAATCCACATGCTCTTTCCACATGTCCAGACATCTTTGCTGCCAACAGTTGATGTCCTCTGCCATGGGTGTGTCTCCCCATCTCAGGAGGAGTCGCTGCTTCCCACTCGCTACGTGCAGAGTGTGGAGACGCTCTCTATGCCCTGAGAGAGGACAGCAGCCCTGCCTGACGGGGCGTCCCAGGGCAGGGCCTTCCTAGTTTCCTTGCCAGAGATCCTTCCCTCATTCTTGCTTTCTTATTTCCCTCTTCCCTCTTCCCTTCCCCTTTCCTCTTTAATTTCTTCTCTTTCCTTTTCCTTCTCATTTTCACTTTCCCCCTCATTTCTCTCTTGCAGGTACCACCGCTCATGCTCAGAGCTGTCTGCACTCAATAGGCTGCACCCACTCAGCCTTCAGAGGTGCCAGGGTGTGAGCTCCTCACCTGCCATCGCTTTTAATCTTCGCAGTTATTTTTAACCTATGAGGTGGTTACTATCGTTATCTGCATTTTACGGGAGACAACATGAGGCCCAGGTCAGTGAAGAGCCTTTCTCAGAGTCCCACAGCCTGTAAATGGCAGAGTTCTGACCCAGAGTTCATGTGTGTCAACAGCTGAGAGAAGGCGTGTATACACCCGATGGCAGGAGTCTCCAGGCTTTTTAGAATTCTACTTAACACAATGTTAACATAAAGATTGACTGAGTCTATTGGATTTTTGGCATTGGGGTACATTTGGAAAATTTCACTTTTTAAAATCATTAGATTACTTTAGAGAAGGAGAGGACAGAAAATCTAGTTTCCCAGCTGCACTGAAACCACAGTGGCTTCCACAGTTTCTGCATCCTCGGAGTGTTATTGCTTCTAAAACGAAAATTAATTTTAACTCTTGTTCCATGAATTCTCCAGCACTTAAAATAAATGTCATAATTTTATCCCATTAATGTTCCCCTCAGATCAGGCCCCTGTGTGCTTTCACACACTCTTTCATCAATCTTTCTTAAAAACATCCAGGACCATCTTTCCCCTAGTCCTATTCATTGTCTGAAGTGCTCTTCCCTGTGCTTGGAATGTGAGCCCCTCCTCTATTCATGCATGAGGCCAACTGTCCCCCCTCAAAGAGGACATTTCCATATCCCACATGTTAGGTGGACCCCTCTGAGCCAGTTACCCTATAAGACACATCCTGTTTTATCATCATGATTACTTCATATTTTGAATGTGTGTAACATGGAAAGGAGAATATATCATATTGAAGAAGGAAATCTATAATTACTAGTAGAATTGAAGTCAAACAAGTAAACTTAAGAATGTATATTCAGTGTAACTTCATGGGGTAGAGAGCAAATGTGAAGAAAGTATTAGCATTTTCTAAACCTAAATATGTGGTGGACCAAGGGCAGGGTGGATTGATAGTGAGAAGGAATGCCTTCCCTGATGCTGGGAGGGTACCCCCTCCTAAGGCAGTAGCCTCTATGGAGACAAACTGCAGGAAAATGAACTTCTTATTAATTAGAATTGGAACAATACATGCCTTATGACATATATAAAGGGAAACATCTTAGGAGTGTTATGAAAATATCATTGCAGGAAAAGTTAAATTCATTAGAGAGTGTAGCAGTTTGATATGGTTATGAATTCCAAAAATAGATATTGGATTATGCTTGTAATCTGATCTGTACTGGGGCATGATTGAGTTATGATTAGTTTGTTGATAAAGGCATGGCAAAGAAAAGTGTTGAGGGTTTCTGATGTTGGAATTTTCATGTTGGTTTTTGATGCTGAAGATTTATGTGAGAGCCCCCAGAAGTAACCTCCCAGAGTAAAGAGAAGCTAAGCCCCAGGAAGAAAGGAACCTTAAACTCAGAGAAAAGCAATCCCCAAGAATGTAGGATCCCAGGAAGCCTGAAACCTCGCAGACATCAGCAGCCATATTGCTCTATCACATGACAATAGACTTTGGTGAGGGAAGTAACTTAAGCTTTTTGACCTGTTATCTGTAAATTCCTACCCCAAATAAATACCCTTTATAACATCCAACCAATTTCTAGTAATTTGCATCAGCACACCTTTGGGTGACTAATGCAGCATTTAGTATCAGGAGTGGGGTAGTGCTTTTGTAATTACCAGAATGCGGTCACCCCTCGGGCTGAAGTGTGGTTTGCTGGCCTGGTGGGGGAGCGGCCGCGGCAGGCCAAGCCGCTGCCCGCATAATAGGGTGGCTGGTCGGACTCACCGCCACCCCTGAAGGGAGCTCGGCATGGGCGCAGAGTGCCCTCGGGTCTCCCCTTCTCGGCAGCCATGCTTCCGCGGCCGCCCCTCCTCCCGGATGGCGCCACACGATGCCTGTGGGGCGGCACCCTTCTTCTTCTTTCTCCTTGCGCAGGCGCAGGGCAGAAAATTCCAGTCTGCCCTTTTCCCCTCCCCCGACAGCAGCAACAGCCAGGCGTGGGCGGGAAACTCAAGTCTGCCCTCCACCCCAGCATCAGCAGCCACCAATCCCTAAACCCTGCCCCTTCCCCCAGCAACAGCGACAGCCAATCCCTAACCACCACCCCTCCCCCATCCAGTACCGCCCACTGACCTTTCACCGGCAACCAATCAGAACAGGGCGTGGCTTCGACCAATCAGCCTTCCCCAGCCCCTATAAAACTGTTGCCTCTCCCTCAATAAAGTGGACTTGCGTGTTTACCTTGTCTCCGTGGTAGTTCTTCTGCCGTGCGCCCTCCAGTCCTGAGAGCCCCCGACAAGGGCCTGGCCTCCCTTGTCCCCAGTTCGTCGCCTGCTTCTCCGGGCGACCCCTTCGTCGCCGGCTTCGCCGGGCGACCCCGTCAGCTGAACCGCACAACCCCTGTGAGACCGACCCCTCGTCTGCTGCCGGACCGACCCCTCGTCTCAAGCGGGACCGATCCCTCGTCCCAAGCGGGACCGACCCCTCATCCAGAGCTGGACCGACCCCTCATCCGCAGCCAGACCCCACCTCTACCGACCGAGCAAGCCGTCGCACCAGAATGCTGGAAAGGTTTTATAAAAGAGTTAGGGGTATTTTTTGGAGGAATTGTGAGATGCTTGGAAGAAAAGATGTACAGTGCCTTGAAGAGACTGGTGATCATAATAAGGATGTGAAAGAGACTTTTTATGATGCCTTAGAAGTAAATGATGAAACTATAATTGGAAATTGGAGGAAAGGTGATCCTTGTTTTAAAGTTGCAGAGAACTTAGCAAGATTAACTCCTGGTGTTTTATGGAAGGCAGAATTTGAAAATGGTGAGCCTGGACATTTAGTTGAAGAAATTTCCAAAGTAAACCTGGAGAATGCAGCTTAGCTTCTGCTTGCAGCTTACAGCAAAATTCTAGACAAGAGAAATATGCTGACGACTTAACTGTCAGGCATAAAGTAAACAGAAACTGATACTGGAAATTCCAAGTCTCTGGAAATCAAACTCCCAGATCAAAGTCCCGATTGGAGGTCTTAACTGAACTTGGAACTTGTAAATCAGAATTGAAGATGTAGTTCTCTCAGAAAGACTTGTGAAAAATCTTCTGTCTGATGGCTTGGACACCTGCTGCCTGCATGTAAACCTAAAGGCTTTTTGAGAGAGCTGTATGAACAAACCACTGTCAGCCTGGAATAAGAGGGACATGGAAAAGAGAGATTGAAGGTGGAAAGACTTCAAGAGCAAAAATCATGGAAGCTGAGATCTGGAATTAAGACATCACCTAGGGCCAAGAAAGGAGATCCCACCCATATGTTCAGAGAGGGTGTTTGTCCCAGCAGTTGAAGAGGGTGGATGTTACTGCACAATTATCTGGGAGAGCTTTGCTCCTCTAAAGTATGGAGAGGGTGGAGCACATTCCCCAAGGATTACGCAGGTTAAGTTCAGCACCCTACAGGTCTGAGAGGGGTGGATCTGTTCCCATGGATTAGGGAAGGCCAGGTGTTCAACTCATAGCTCTGGGATGGTTGAGCCTGTATGCCAAATGTTAGGGGGCATATTGTTTTCACATCACATTACTAGGGAGGTTAAGACTGTAACCCAAATATTGGGTAAGGTGTGGCAATCACCCAGCACCCTTGAGGGAGAAGTCTGGAGCTTGGTTGACACCTATATGCTTGATGAGGGTGGAACCAAGAAAATGGCCATTGGGCAAGCATGTGGAAAAGGTGGGTTCCCATAAGGCACCAAGGAGAAGAAACCATCATCTTATGAGTAACTCTCAGATTGAAATCGAATGGAGGATGCCCTGCAGGCTTATTGAACTGTAGAGGACCTGTGTCTCAAGTTTCCCTCCCAATTTCTCCTTATTGTAATGAAAACGTTTATTCTATGTCTGTCCATTTGTGTATTTGAAACAGATAAATTGTTTTGTAAGTTTCAGAGGTCTATAGCAGGCAGGACTTTGCCCCAAGACAACCTGTATTTTTTTAAGATGTCACTGTGATTTATTTCAGAAAAACTCTGGATAAAAGAAATTGCCAGAGGAAAGAGGAATTAGGAAGGGTTTCTCCAGGTAATACAAGATATCAGGTAATAAAAGCTATACAATACCTCAAGAGTTTCCCAGTAATAAGAACAAAAAACAATTTCATAGTTAATTTGTTCCTCCATTTAGGCAATATTAGTAATAATTTTAACAAAGGGTTTAGCCTGAAAACTCTTATTTTGATTAAAAAAACCCTGAAATCCTTACTTATGTTCTATCTTATAAGACCTCATAGAACTTTGTCTTAATAACTGAGATTTTGGCATTATTATTTAACATTTTCTGCATTTATATATTGCCTTTTAAAATTGACTCATATATGGACCTCATATTTTTTTAATGTAACATTTTAAAAAAAGGAAGAATTTGGGGGAAAGCAAACTGGATTTCTTTAAGTTGATTTTGATATTACTTAATACTTGCATTGTTTACTGATGTCAGGTTTTTTAAAATAAATTGTAATGACTTTTTGGAATTCAGAGGGTGGAGTGTAGCAGTTTGATATGTTTATGAATTCCAAAAATAGATATTGTATTATGCTTGCAATCTGATCTCTACCTGGGCATGATTGAGTTATGATTAGGGTGTTGAGTCCCCACCCCTTGGTGGTTGGGGACTCAGAGATAAGAGGCTTGACAAAGAACAGAGTTGAGGGTTTCTGATATTGGAGTTCTAATGTTGGAGTTTGATGCTGAAAACTTAAGTGGGTATCCTGGAAAGTAACCTCACAGAGGAAAGAGAAGCCAGTCCCAGGAAGAAAGGATCCTTGAACCCAGAGAAAAGCAAGTCCTAGGAACATAGGGACCTAGGAAGCCTGAACCCTCACAGATTTTGGGAGCCATCTTGCTCCAAATAGACTTTGGTGAGGGAAGTAACTTATGCTTTATGGCCTGGTATCTGTAAGCTCCTACCCCCAAAAAATACACTTTATAAAAACCAAGCAATTTCTGATATTTTGCATCAGCACCCCTTTGGCTGACTAATACAGAGAGGAAGAATTTTTATCTATAAATCTGTCCTAAATTTTCTCTTTTCTTCTGATTGTTGGAGCAAAGGGTTGAGCATGAAATGAACCATATTTCCATTACCCTACCTTTCCTGAGTAACAGCATTGCTACAGGGGAGGAAATCCCAGAGAAGCACAACTGAAGTCGATGCAGAAAGTCATTTATTTATTGTGCCCCTCCCAGTAAAATGAATCCTTTATGAAGTCAGTTCTACTTGTTCATAATTTAATGTCTTATGCCTAGAAGTGTTCATGATATTGTTATTTGCATAACTCTATAAGTATCATTAATTTTGGTTTGGATTAATTGAAGAACTGCTCTCTCAGAACTTGGGAGCTGACGCCATTTTATGTATTACCACTAGGGGGAGGTGTTACACTTCGGGTATGATAATCACTTTAGTGATTTTAGAAAGTGGTGGACTTCAGGGCTGTGCTAAGGGTGACTTGTAAGTATCTGGTGACTCATTTCTGGAGATAGTGTTAGTGTTGAGGGGAACACAGATGTCTACTTTTGGGCATATTGAGGTGCCTTTGGTATTCCCAGAGGAGCTTCAAATATCCATTTAAAATTCAGAGTAGACTGAGATAGATGCACAGTTGGTACAATACATCTCCATCTATCCAATGGTATGAGTATATTCCACATAGGTTTTGATACCATATTTATAACATTTAATTAAGTTCTGAAGTTATACACTTACAGAGGCATGTATATTATTACAATAACATTTTTAAAGGTAGTTGCAGTTATTTTGAAATTTAACAATTGGTAATAAAATATTTAAATTTGTCAACTTTGCTGAACTTTATTGAAAATTGGTATGTAAATTTGATTTCTGGCCTTTTCCAGGTGTACAGGTGCTCTTCCTGTGGTCATGATATATTTATTCCTTTATTTTTAAAAAATGTTACATTCAAAAAATATAAGTGGTTCCCATTTACCTCCCACCCCTCTCTCCTCACTACTCCCATGTTATCAACCCTTTCATGACCATGAGTGGACTTACTGATATTCTACTATGGAATTCTTGTAATTAGTAATGGAAGAAACTGTAGCATTGATGTAGAGAAAGTGATCACGGTAGCTGCTGAGGGTAGGGAGAGGGAAGAAGAGATATGATATGGGGGCATTTTCAGGACTTGGCCAAGAAATTTTTTCTCCTTCCACTATTTATCTTTACAACTAACTACAGTAATGTTTGCTTTTATACTCTCTAATAATTTGCATAGGCTCCTTGGGACATGGTTTTCTGCTCAGAGCTCTATTAATGTGTTTTCCCTGGAGGTGGGGTCTGAGTGTATCAGACAGGTGGGGCACGATGTTGTCACAGCCCCAACAGCTCATCCCCCTGATGGTTTGTGTCTCAGGTGAGTGGTTAAGAAGAGTAATATCTTCGTAAAGTTAAAGAATGTATTTGACATCCTGGGTAAAAACCATTTCATCTAGGCAGATCTAATTTTATATGATAAATCAGAAAACCTACATTTAGATATATATTTTATACATTTGTGATTCAACGTATGATCTAGGTTCTTTTCTGCTAGTGGGGACATCATGATGACCCAGTCTCCAGGCTCTGTGGCTGCATCTCCAGGAGACACCATCACCCTCAAGGGCAAGTCCAGGCAGGGTGATAGCAACTACCTAGCCTGGTACCAGCAGAAACCAGGACAGGCTCCTAAACTGCTCATCTATGTTGCATTCAACTAGCCACCTGGAGTCCCTGATCAATTCAGTGGCAGTGAGTGTGGGACAGATTTCACCCTCACCATCAACAGATTCCAGCCTGAAGATTCAGGGGATTATTACTGTCAGCAGTATAGAAGCAGTTCTCCCACAGTGCTTCAGCTTTGAACACAAACCTCCTCCCCAGCGGTATAGGGCAGTGAGTCCTCCTCACACAGTCTTGAACTTCCTTCCTCCATCTGTCTGAGAAGCTGCATCTTTTAGGAATTTGTACCATAGGAACTTTCATGTTTTTCATGGGCAGATCATCACATCATGGGGCCAATAAATTTCTATCTCTTACCCTCTAGGCAAGGTTCCAGTAAGGTTCACACTCTGGTGGATTGATTCTCTTCAGATTGATTCCTTAATATTGAATAATTTCTGATCTTGATTTCTTATTCCTTCAATATTTTTCCTTGTCCTTTATCATCCTGCAACTCTGGACCTCATAAGATTGAATTCTTGATCTTTATGTTAAAACTTCCCCCATGGAAGGTCATTTTTCTCTCTTACTCTTTCCTTCCATGATTCTGTTTTCTATCCAAGTCTCTATAGTGTCAAATAAAGTGATTTGATTAGCTACTCCACCATCCTTTTATTTCTGATAACTGTTTCATTTCTTATTGGCATAAAATAATTCTGAATACATATAATATACTGGTTCATTGAAGAATGCTTATGTTATAGGGGATGGTTCTTATTAAATGAAATATATTGATCTTAGTTCGGATATAAATTTTTCCACCATGCTCCCTAATCTGTTGGAGATTTAGACCCAAAGGTTATTGGGAATGAAAGAAAGAGAATATGAGAATGAAACAAAGAGAGAAAGAAAGAGAGTTGGGATCAGGGGGTCGGTGAGTAGAGATGCCTCTAACAATTTTATTTTCTACAAGTGACATTATATACACCCAAGCTACCATGAGCACAAGCAGTGTAGTTACATATTATCAATACTCATAAATTAAAGAATTTATCTCCGAGTACAAAGATTTAGTATTCCTTTCAAACTGCAAAGTGTGTTTGCTCATATTTCTCCCTGCCCTGGATAGCTTGACCTGAAAGTCTTAATTGCTTCCTTCCTATGTTAAAAGCGTAGCCATGGAAACAGCATGTCTCTCTTTGCGAGACCACTATGCCTCAGTTTCCAACACTAATTCTGTGATTTTTCATCCTGTTGCTGTAGTTCTCTTATAAAATGGCTGAGCCATAAAAATCACCAAAATTTAAATGTTTTCTATATTGTTATGAGATCTGAGTTTACTTCATCTTATTCCTATATGTTTGAAATGACACATATACAAGTTTATTCTTTACAAAAATATCAAATGTTGTATGTTCCGTCTGTGGAAAAAAGAAAAATAACACAAAATGGAATGTATGTTTATTTGATTGCCTGAGGCAATATGGACCTCAGTTATGTATGATCTTAAAGTTAATCCATCTTTGGGTATAACCTATTGTAGGTGGAATTTTTTGAGTAGGTTACTTCAGTTAATGCCTGGCCCAATATGGGTCTCATTCACTTCACTGTAGTCTTTTTTAAAAGAGAATGACATTCAGACAAAGAAAGAGAAAGCCATGGCAGCAGGAATGTGAAAGCACCAAAGCCTAGAAGAGAAGGAAGAGATGAGCAGATACCACCCAGTGCCTTGCCATGTGACAGAGGAGTCCAGCACCACTGGCAGCCAGTCGTTGGGAAGAAAGCATCACCTAGTGAGGACTTGGTTTAGACATTTTTCTCAGTCTCAAAATTGTAAGCCTGTAGTAAAGCCTCTTGTTAAAGACGGCCCATTCATAGCCCGGCAAACAAGGAAAGTCTATTTTCAAATACAGAATAATTGAAAATCTACCTCCTTTTGTAAAGCCCTTTTTCTTTCCTCCATCACTTTCAGCTCTTCTCATTACTTCAAGGTTTGTCTCTAATTCTTCAGCTTTATGACTTTAGAAATACATGAAAACTTGCCTTCCAAACTTTTTCGTCAATTGCCCACTTTCTCTCTGATAATCCCCTATGCATTATTATTGAATCCACTTTTCTTAAATTTGCTGTAACCTGACACTTTGGATAACCTTTAAATAACACATTAGTGTCAGTGTAAAAGTGGGAATGTTCCAGACAGTCTAGTATTATTTCTGCAATTGTTTCATATGTACAAGGGTGGATGAAGTTTAGTTTAACCAAATATCTCATCACACCTGAGGAGAATACAACAAACACTGACACACATACCTGCTCTTTACTAATAGTATTGAGAGGCATTTTAAAAAAATAATAGAATCCATGTCATTCATTGACTCAAGAAGTATTTATTGAGCAGTTACTCCATCAGTTGCA